>NC_056742.1:382578690-382597542 GCF_019279795.1 Protopterus annectens
TAAGTGTAGCATGTCCAACAGCTCTGGGTTTGACATGGCCTTGTATGTTAAGCAGAGATCGCCTCTGAGCAGGCGATTATGCGATGAAATTACAGCTACAGTTTTTAAAGGCGGTCAGCGTGGGGCATCTGCTTTAGGCCTGTGATTCTTTTAGTGAGGTATTTCTGAGGCCTTTCCAGTTGTTGCGGAAGATGTCTTGAGGAGAATTACATACCAAATGGGGGCGTTTGTATTCTATAAACTGGTCTAATGAGGGATGAGTACAGGAGGTGGGACAATGACCTCCTTGCCTGGATGGCCCTTCATGATGAGGTGTGCCACATAGAAGGGTTTCAGCTATTGTGGTGATGTGGTTATGAAGGTGGGGACCACTTTCATCCACCTGTGTCCCTAAGTCTTTCTTCCATCACTTACCATGTTTAGTATACTTGCCACATATGCTAGTAATTCATGGATACATGTTTTTTTCCCCAAAGGGATAATGATACCACATTTCTTGTGAGCTTGAGCCATGGCTCTGGCTGTAATCTGTTTCTGTAAGGCCCTTTTGTGGAAGTATCCCACACATCATTTGGGGATTCAATAATGGCTCCCAGTTTGCAGTCATCTGAAACTTTGTGCTCAGAATCCCCTTTAGTGTTGACCTGTACTTCAAGTAGATGCCAAACAAAGAGTGACTGGGACTGAACCACAAAGTACTCCACTTGTCGCAATGGGCTGGATTTGGAGTCGGCTACTTTTACAGTGTGGGTTCTGTCGGTAGCCATTTAGTACGTTGGTGGCATGGGGATTATTGCAGCTAGTAAGTTTATCTATGATTCTAGAGTGGGGGATGGTGTCAAAGGCCTTGGCAAGGTCTAGATAGGCTGTGTGGGCACATACCACTTGTCCATGGTTGCAGGAGACTGATTCAAAGTAAATCAGGTTCAGGAGACAAAGATCGGCCATACATAAGCCAAACTGGGTGGGGTCCAGTCATTTGATTTTAAATGTCTTTGTTATAAAAGTTTCCATGATAATGCGCTCCGCGGCCTTACCAGATAAGGCTTGTCAGACTGATGGGACGGTAGTTTCCGGGATCAAGGTGGATCCCCTTGTGGATTGGGATAACTGTGACTCTCACGCCACTCAGTGGGCATGAAACCTGAGGTGAGGCTATGATTAAACATGACATAGGTGAGGTGCCAGTTCATATTGTAGTTCATGTAGTACACAGCCGGGATGTGTCTGGTCCCATGGATGCTGTATTCTTGGCTTTAGAGAGTCGTTTGTACCTGCTGTGGCGTTATTGCACTGGAATTTAGCGATATTCCGGTATTGAGATGGGCCATTTAGAGGGGTGAGAGGGTGAAGATGGCACTGAATCAGTCTGCCAGGATAATGCAATATCCTTGGATCAGTATATTTGTGCCATTCTGTTTTAGCTCAGGCAGATCTGAGCATTGCCATTTAGATTCTTGACATAGTTATAGAATGCTTTATTGGTTGTCTTTGGAATCTTTGGCAATTTTATTTTTCGTAACTAGCTTTGGAGGAGGATTTTATGACATCTCAGTTTCTACTGAGGCTAGTAAGGGAGTTTTGCATCCTGGGATTTTCTCTTTTCTGCAAAGTTTCTTCCTTTTGTTGTAATGTTTGTTTATGGCAGGGGACCACCAGATTGGCTTCCTTTTTTGGATGAGAGCATTTTAGTTCTATTTGGGATGGCACGATTCATGCATAGTGGATGAGCTCGTACAGTGCCTTGATGTAGGATTCCAGCAGTTGAACTTTCAGTTCCGTCTGCATAAGGTGTCATAAGTTTGTCACTTCTGACTTGAGTAGCATAAGTTGGCTTTGGAGAAGTTTTTATGGTGGTTTCTTTGCTGGGGGTGGTGGGGTGGGATGGATGTTGGGTGATTAACACAGTTCAGACCTGACTAGCAGGGGAGTGAGCCATAGGTATGGAAACATTGATTTCCCCATATTAGTAATGACGGTCTTTAGGATATTGGAGCCCTGGTGGACTATGGATTAGTTGATCCAGAGTTGGTTATGGAATTCAAGGAACTTATTTAGCATAAAGGTGTTGGAGGCATGAGTAGGGTTTTCCCAAGTTAAGCGGCAGGGTGGTCAAAATCACACCCAGTATTAGGGTGTTTGGTTCTATCTTAATATTATTTTTCCAGTATGTTTAGAAGGTGTAGTGAGAATCTGGGGGTATGGTGGGGATCTGTAGCAAGCTTCTGAATTTGGATTGCAGTCTTACCTAGTGTTAGTTGCACTTGGAGAATTTCAGACACATTTATTTAAAATTTACACATTACAGCTTCTCTGATCAGAGGAAAAACAAATATAGAAGTCTGATACAAGGCGTTTTAACTAGGGGCTGCTGTGTTCTCTGTTTCAAGGAGACAGTGATTACAGCATCTCCACTGCCTCTCTTTAGCTCAAAGCCGCCTGGAGCATTCGAAGAATAAATAAATATCTAAATGTTCTTGAGGTCTTCATACACTTGAAGCTCTATTTAAGGCAACATGTATTACCCAGAGTACAATATGGATAGAACAGTACTTCTCTAATCTCACTATATTTTCCTGACTAATCTAAAGAATTACTACTCCCTGGTTCACTTACTGGAGCAAGGCAAGATAAAGTAGGTGAGGGGTCCTTCTCTGTCAGGCTCCAAAAACAGACTGTAATGAGACTTCATGTCTCACCTAGTGTTAAAATATCATTTTTAGTGATGGACTACAGAATTACATCACACACATCTGGTCATCTGACTTCTGGTTCCCATGCTACCCCCCCCTCCCCGGTAGAAACTGCCAGGTTTTAGCACATATGCGTTAATAATACACACTCACAGTTTATCTCAGATCTGTTGCAGCTTCTGGAAGTCATAAAACAATTTTAAACCTTCACCCTTCCAGAGTAGCAATAAGTTCACTCCAAAGACAATACAGAAAGCTTCCAAGTGCAGACTTTCTGTCTCTGGCTGCACTGAGAACTGCAAGATACAATCTTTAAGACCCAAGAAAGGCAATTTAATCTTAAACTATTTTCAAAGTTAGGTGGATTGAGATTTACCTCTTCTCTTCCAGTATCCCCTGTTAAAACATATACATTTAAACAGTTACAACAATGCAAGTTTATTTCTTTTTTCTGTCCAGCAGGGCACACTGTTGGATACATTTTTAACACAAGCAGCTTTACAAATACATTTTTCAACACAAGTATTTGAATAAATCAGTTTGATATACACATGACATATAATCCTTTACAAATTTCCAGCTAGCTGTGCTGGTATATGTTAAACATCCACTGCCCTACTTCTCCTGGCATAGCTGGTAATACATCATATCGTCACACTTTGTTTCTGAAAAAGGGAGATGCAAGATATGAATCCTCTATCTTTAAATTTTTGGTGCTACCATTATGTTGGTCATGTAGCATGGTTTTCTATATATTAGACAGCATCAAAAATTATGTGTGATGGGTGGTTCAGAAAATTTGTAAAGGAGTAAATCAATCCTTATAAATAAGGACACACCTCTAAAAATAAGTAAATCATGTGCAAGGGTAAATCAGGCCTGAAAATAAGAATGTTCCTCCAAAACAGGGATGGTTGAGAGGACTGCCATGTTGTGCCTGAAAAGCATCTTCAGACTAGTGTACTCACCCATTTAACAAATGTGAAAATAAATAAATAAATACAGCCACAAATAAATAAATAAATAAACACAACTAGGAAAGCTTCTGACAGCATCTCATGGTGAGGAAGAACTTGGAAGTAATGTAATGTGCTTATTCTAGTACTGAGAAACTTGCATTTGTGTAGTGGAAAATGTCATTAAAATACTGTGAAACACATTCAGATTTATTTCTGGCAATACAACTCTGTTGTACAGAAAATAGAATGGAATTCTGACTATCTGGGTATCTGAGACAATCTCTGTACTTAGTTTAAACATCTGTAATAATTATTATTGAACGCCTACCAGTCTGCTTTCAAAGATGAAATACAGTGACTATGCAATTGGTAGCAATAAATCCTACACAGGAAGCTGGCTGCAGATTACCCAAACCTTATGCTTATACACTGTAAGCACTGCATGTGCTTCCACTGCATTCTTAGTTACTGCAAAACAACTAAACTCACAATGGGATGTTGGATGCCATTTTGTGGTGATTCAGCATTTTCTTTTTGCCTCACACCTATACACATCACACACAGATTGTGAGAAAAGTGAATACAAATGACTTTATGTTTCCAATGTGTTACTCCTAATCATTACATAGCTCTGATACAAGTGATAGTGACCCCCCCATGCACATTTCTGAAGTTTGTGAAGAAAGTTAAAGAAATAATGATCACACTGCTCCCTGCCCAAAATAAACTATAGTGAATGTGAAGGTGACCACCTCCTTGGATTGGGAGAAAATTAAAGAAATGACATTGTCTCATGTCCCCCACATAAACTACAGTGAACTTCTGTACAAACCTCTGAACAGCGCTGGTTTTAGACTAGGTAGGGTTCGGGGCTGAGGCAACTATTAACCCTTGCCAAAAAATACTTATATAGCTTTGGGGTGTGTGTGTGTGGGGGGGGGGGTCACCAGTCCTCCAGAAGCTTTGAAAACCCTATCATAAATAGGAATTTACATTCCCCTTGAACATAACATCAGCACCACCAAAGAATTTCTATCATGGATCACCTGTAATATCCCACATGAAAAGATAATTTAGGCGATTTCAGTATCGACTTGCTCTCTGTCAGTTGGGACTATCCTCAGAATACCTTCAATCGTTATGACCTCACCCAACTAATTACCTCTCCCACTTGCTATATAAAAAAACACCAACAAAGATTTAATACTGGATTGGATACTAATCTCCGCTCCTAACAACATATTCTCCCAAGGCTCTCTCTCTAACACTCTAAGTGACCACCTTCTTACCTTAGTCATCAGAGCTCAAAATCACATCACCTTAATGAAGTACAAAATCTCTCACACTTCCATAAAGAAACATTTCTCTAGAACCTATGACTTTGTAGCTGGCAACATTTAAAGGATATTCACTTAGATGATGCTGTTACAAAATTCTCCATAACTTTCCTTAACATTATAAACAGCCCCCCCCCCCCCCAAAAAAAAAAAGCAAAACATGCAAAAGTCGTATCAGCCCCTTGGCTGACCAGGACCACAAAACATTAAATGAAACTCAGAGACAAGGCCTGGAATTCCTGGATCAAAAATAAAACACAAAACAACCTACAAATATTTCAGCAACTCAGAAATCTCACAAAATACCACATCATAATAGATAAAAAACAAACAAACAAAAAAAAAAAAAACTACTGCACTAACCTAAAGTCCAAAAACTTTCAAAACCCAAAGGCATTCTGGTCAACTATTAACAAAATCATCAAACTGGGTTATGTCACCAATCTGAACCCAACAACACATTAAACACTACCATTCTCTTTAATACGCACTTCATAAACTCAGTCACATCCCTAATCAAACACCATATCCCACCTACCAGCCCCTCATTTCCAGCTCCACCTGTGACTCTGTCCCCTTCTCGTTGCAACCAGTTACCATCTCAACCATTAAAAAACTTCTCTTAAAACTAAAACCCACAACCCTAGCACGTCAGTCATCCTGCTGAATATCTAAAACTGGTTGCCGAGGCTAAAGCCTATCCCATTTCACATCACAGAAGCATACGCCCTAACACACATAAAGGAGGCAATAATACAGAACTTAGTAACTTCAGTCCTATTGCTATCCTGTCCCTCATCTAAAATTCTTTAAAAATGTATTCAATCCCAACTTTCCCAACACCTCGCCAAAAATAAACTCCTCTCCCCTTCCTAACACTGCTTCTGCCCCAATCATAGCACTACTACAGCCCTCTTACATTTCAGTAATACTAGAAATACCCACAGGAATGAAAGAAGGCTAGTATCTGCCCACTTTCTAAACCTTCAAAAAGCTTTTGGCAGTCTCACACTCCATCCTACAAAAACTCTCAACTCTAGGATTTGTCAAAACCTCCACCGTGTGATTTAACATCTATCTTGCTAACAGATCACAGCCCATAAAATGACACAAAGCCTTCTTTCCGGTTCTCCCAGTCTCCACAGGCATCCCTCAAGGGTTCATTCTCGGTCCCATTCTTTTCAATATCTTCACTAATTAACCTTCCAGATGCCTCCAAGTCTACACAATAATTCAGTACAAGAACAACAACACCCTCATATGTAGCACCCAAAACTTTAACAACCTGCAACAAATCACTCAAGAATCCTTCTCATCCATTGAAGCCTGGCTAAGTGACTCACAACTTTTTCTTAACCCCCCCCCCCCCACATACACACGCAAAAAAGGCAAACTTATTCTCTTAACCCCAAGACATCTTTCAGCCTAGAAACCCTCCTTTGATATTCTCTCAGCAAACAACACTAGAATTAAAATCATCCCAAATACTAAGCTACTTGGCATCTTCATCGACAACAGCTTAAGAAAGCTCACCAGAAACAGAGTTCCCTATATAGTCAAAACTTTCCTCACTGACCAAACCAGAAAACAATTAACCTCTACCATACTTGTCTCAACACTTTGCTTCTCTACTCAACCCCTATTTTTACTACTTACAAGTCTCTCAGAGTTAAAATAATGCTATCACAAAGTAGCAAACTTTGCAGTAAATCACCTACAAAAAATTCCACCACTACCCAGAACTCAGACAACTAAACTGGGGTGAACTACCACATTTACTGTCTTACTCCCTACTTGCAACTACTCATAACCTCATTTATAAATCTACAAACTGTACATCTCTGTCAACTCTAATCCAGCCATACAAACCAAAAAGACCCCCTCACTCAACCCAAATGCTACTCCTCCACACCACTAAATCCAACAATGCAGCTGATGACTGTCTATTCTCAAACTATGTCACCAAAGCATGGGACACCATGCCTCTGTCTCTAAAACTAGAACAACATCTCAAACATTTTAAACAGAAGTTGAAGTCACAACGGTGGAATCTCAGGCTCTTCCCCTGCAGTAAACCTGGATAAGTAGACTAGACTAAAGCATAATTCCACACTTCTTCCTACCCTTCATCTCCTTCCTTTCTCACAACCCTTCTTCTTTATACTCTCACCCACTTGCCGTAACTGACTACTTCCTTCCACATTCCCTCTCACTTCATCCTTCTTACATTCACCTAAAGAAATATTTTCCCCCTCCATCTCATCCTTCTGCACACCTTGAATCACTTCAAGTTCTATTCCTTCTATCAGTCTTTCTTCTACTACACCACCTGCTAACACAAAAAACAAGAGTATAAAACAATGTTGTTTTCTGCAACTTTACCTGTTTTATGTTTTCATTATGAAATTGCTTATTGCAATATACAATGCTATAGGTCCACTAAAATTTATGTCTGCACATATATCCAATGCTACTGGTCCCCTGGAATTTATGTCTATATTTTGAATTATATACTCATCATCTTCCTGTGCTCAAACCAGTAATCTGTATCAGTACCTTACTGTATTATCTGCAACGACTCCATTACTATGCAGACTTGTCAAAATGCTACTGAATGACTTTTCTACACCATGTATTAACTTTTACAAAATGTCTTTAATTACTGGACTATGTATACACCTGTAAATGCTGTTTTTTTCCTACACTATATACTAGACTATTTATACACTTGTAAAATGGTGTTTTTCTTCTACACTATGTATCAATCTTTATCTAAAAGGACTCTGTGGTCAGCTGGACTTTCCTGGTCAACAAACGCAATAAATAAATACAAATATGTTCTGTGACGCATTTCATGTCTTATTTTCTGAAATATAATAGTTTAAAGTAAGCAAACAACAAGAGGCTCAGTTGTTTTCAATAGACAGCTTCTGTCCCTCAACACACAGCTCCCACCCTCACCCAATAGTTATAGCTACTCATGAATAGACTTCAAATGATGGTGATAAAAAAATATGGCCATGTATTTTGGGTCTGCTCTATTCCATGCAAAAATTAGCCACACATTAAAGTTTTCCAAGTAGCTTTGTAAACAGCACAATAATCCTGCAAATGCACACTTCTCCTATAAAGCCAGATTTAAATAGATGGCCATGTATTGTGTATCAAGTCTACACCATAGAAACAGTAGCCATACATTGAAGTATTCCAAGCTACTTCACACAAAAAACATTAATCCTGCACATGCACAGTAGTCCTGAAATGTAAGACAGTGACGTTAAAGTGAGCAAACACATGAAGGTCTGCTTCTTTCTACAGGCTGTGCCAAATGCACACTAGTCCTGTAAAGCCAGAAAGTGACTGTTTAATATGAGAATACAAGAACAGGGTCAGTTACTTTCTACAGATAGCTCCCAACCCCACTTAATAATTATAGCTACTTGTCTGTGCACATCAAATGTTTGTGATAAAAAAATAACAGCCATGTATTGGGGTCAGCTCAATTTCATGCAAACTGCAATCATACACTAATGTATTCCACATTAATTTGTACACTGCATTAATCTTGCAAATGCATACCAGTCCTGCAAAGGAAGACAGTAATTGTTTAAACTATGAAAACAACCAAAGGGTCAGTTACCTTCAACAGACAGCTCCCATCTCCATCCAACAGTTATAGTTACTTCTGTGTACACTTGAGATGCCTGATTATAATAAAAAGATGGCCCATTTCAGCTTTGTTCTATGAAAACAGCAGCCACACATTAAAAGGGCAAAATTCAAAAACTAACAGGAACAAAGGCTCACAATCAGAGACAATTTTTAAATATAATTTTCAAATGCACTCATGTTAATAGAACAACAGGTTTTGTGTCTTTTTTGAATGTTAAGTATGAAACTGTAATGTCTGGCATTATTCACTGACTATAATCCTCAAAAAGTTTACAAGGGACAGGGCAAAATGTAAAGCAAAATTAGGGACACTTACGAGGTATAGTCGGAGCACTAGAAAAAAAACATTAGGGACAGCCAGGCAACCACAGCAGATGAAATTAACATTCTGCAATCAAAATTGGGGACAGCAGACAAATATGACCATAGATATCTGTTTACCTACCAGTAACAGTGAAAAACAAATACAAAAAATACCTCACTCTTTTGCCAATAGCAGATTTCTCGTCCAACCACAGGTATTTCCTACAGTTTAACATTTGTTGACTTTGTCCAGCCCACAGTCTTCCTGAATCTTTGACTAAATAGATCATGGGTTGAATGTAGCAGGAGGCCAACAAATTGAACAGCCGAGCCTACCACTTCTCCCCAAGGCACTATTCTGGTAAAGGTACTTTTCAGACATTTATTCATTTTCTAAACAGGCAAGAAACACTGCATTCCTTAACTTTTCAAAAATAAATAAATATCATAAATGCCCTAAGTGACCACCTAGTTTGCCTGTGTATAAGGCTGGCCATGGTCAAATGCCACCAACCCATTCCCATATTTCAAGGATACAAAGGCTACAAGGCTAAAAAAAAAAAAAAAAAAAAAATATCTGCTTTTACTGTATTTGTGTTTCTTCCTACTTTATTTTGTTTTTGCGTCATCTTAAAAGTACTCACTTGTATTTATTACTGCTTGGTGTAACTCATTCTAAGCCTTTTAGTTTAAGCACTTGGGCTTCAGACCAGTTGTTTTACATTAGGAAGGTTTGTGGCCTGCACTGTGGTGGCAGGACAGGTAGCTTACATCCTTCTAAGTTGGGAACTGCTGATTGAGGGCTCAGTGTCTGTTAATCTAAAAGTGTATTAATTCTGGTTTAAGCACTTGGGCTTCATGGCCAGTTGTTTTACATTAAGAAGGTTTGTGGTCTGCACTGTAGTAGCAGAACAGGTAGCTTACATCCTTTTAAGTTGGGAACTGCTGATTGAGGGCTCAGTGTCTGTTATTCTAAAAGTGTATTAATTCTGGTTTAAGCACTTGGGCTTTAGGCCAGTTATTTTACATTAAAATGGTTCGTGGTCTGCACTCTTGTGGGAGGAGAGGCTGTACTCTGCCCTTCTGGGCTGGGAATTTCTGGTTAAAGGCTTATAGTGCCTGCATATTTGAACTGTTTCTTACTGAAACTGGTACACCTTGTTTGCTGTGGCATAGACTAGATCCAGGCCTGCTGAATCTAGCTTTGTTTGTATAACTTGAGCACTAATCCAGGCATTCTTTAAAGTATTCAGTTGTATCTATTACTGCTTGGTAGTAACTTGATTAAAGTGTAGCTATCATTCTAAGTCTTTTGGATTAAGCACTTGGGCTTCAGACCAGTTGTTTTACATTAGGAAGGTTTGTGGCCTGCATTGTAGTGGCAGGACAGATAGTTTACATCCTTCTAAGTTGTGAACTGCTGATTGAGGGCTCAGTGTCTGTTATTCTAAAAAATGTATTAGTCTGGTTTAAGCACTTGGGCTTCAGGCCAGTTATTTTACATTAAGAAGGTTCATGGTCTGCACTCTTGTAGGAGGAGAGGCTGGACTCTGCCCTTCTGAGCTGGGAATTTCTGGTTAAAGGCTTATAGTGCCTGCATATTTGAACTGTTTCTTACTGAAATTGGTACACCTTGTTTGCTGTAGCATAGACTAGATCCAGGCCTGCTGAATCTAGCTTTATTTGTATGCTTGTTGTTTGTTTGCTTGTTATTTCCCTGAAATGCTAATTCCACCTAAAACGTGGCTTTTCAGCGCTTCTGTGGATCCCTAGTGATATCTGCATTGCCTACTGTACTTATTTCCTTGTTTCACTTGAAAGAAAGTTACTGTTTGTCATTTTTGCATTTAAGTTACCTGTAACACATTGCATTTAAGTTACCTGGCACTTGCTCACTAAAGCAATTATATAAGTCAGCACTAAAATATTAAAAGCACTACACCCTCACAAACTCCCCTTGAGTACCTCGTTCCCCATTGGCCCTTTTTTTCAATTATAAAGGAATTCCCAATACTATTCTAGCATGTCCAAAGGTCAGTTGTCAATCTCCTCTCCGGTCCAGCTGGTGAATCTGGGAATCTTGAGGCAATGTTACAACTGCCTCATGTACACAGACAACCCTCTCCTCCTCCCAACAAATTCCAACACATGTGGGAGATGCAACCATATAGCCAAACTGGAGGCTAAGCTCTCTCAACTCAGTACTGGCGAAACCAGTCAGGAGGAGAAGGAAACCACACTCACTACAATTCCAGTCTCACATAGACCTATCATGACAGCAAACCAAATACATAAACACACAAAAACATACTAGAGGCTCTAACAAAAATCTGCCCATGCAGCAGAGAGACCCAGCAGATACATCAAGCAAATCATGCATTCGAAACAAAACACATGCACATATAGCTCACAAAGCCAGTGTGCTGAACAGTCACAGCCCTTAAGGCCAAAACAACACACCGATACACTTGTAATAGTGACTTATCACAGGCACACTGACGCCCCGCTTACCAGGCTGAAATACAGAGAACAGAGTTGCTCTGCTTCAAAAGTAGGGACCCGCCCACATAACACAAGCACTCAGGTCACTCAAAGTACAACATGACTTCCAGTCAGTTGTCCATGCAGGTGTGATGATCTGACGCACTTCCCTGGACATATGAAAAAGAGACATAGGAGCTTCGAACATGTAGCCCAGGCCATGACTCTGACCTTGAGAGTAGCATCTCCTACCTCACCCAAGAATGATGCCACATAAGACAAGATGATCAATTTCAATAATTGGGCTTAAGTATTGCGCGTCATTCAAAGGGGATCCAAATGCCTGGGTCAGCCTTGGATGACATGATCGACAAGTCACGATGCGCTTCGCCAGGGCTGGCTTGCACCTGTCACCCCTGGGCTTTGGATACGGCAAAGGCTCTGCTACTCCCCATAGTGCCTTTTTATAAGGCTCTGAAAAGACAAACCCACCTCCATAGGTATCACAAGGGATAAGAACGAAGAGTAATGCTACTCAACGCCAGAAGTCTAAAACCTCCAGATGGCTGCACCGGCATCAAACCTCCATAGCATGGGAGAACATCGATATCTGTTGAGTAACAGAAACTGGTTCAAGTTCCTATAGAAAGCACCCCAGCACTACCAGGTTATACCTCACTATGCTTTTTCGCCCCAAAACTTGGACCGAACTTTACGAAAAGCTGAGTGGGGGTATCAATATTCGCTAAAGATACCCACACCCCTCCAGGTTGGTGGCACAGCACGGGCCATACATCGAGCATCATCCATGCAACTAACAGTGGCAAAACTGTCTTCCAGCTTATAGCTCACAGCAGACCACCTTCCCAAACCCAGGAACCCCACCGGCCTCCTGAGAACACTGAAAATAAGGAAGGTCTCTCCAATTCATTATATTGGGCGACTTCAACTACCCAAACATAGACTGGGAGCATTAATCTAGCTCCAACACCTCTAGCCCAAAGGTTCCTTGTGAATTTATAAACTCAAATGCTATGGAACAATTTGTTACTACTCCACGCTAAGAGGGGAAAATACACTGGTCCTGATCATCACCAACATGGGGACTCTATGCTCCAGACCAGAAGTGTATCCCCACTGGTAAGGACTGTAATTTACAAACTAATCTCACTGGATATTCACATCCGACTCCACCCCTGCCCTGAAACACAGTGAAAAACTTCTAAAGCAAATTTCACCTCAAATGGAGGTGGAATCCTTCAAAGCCCCCGGCCTGTGGAAAACACGCTTAAGACCGCAGAATCCTTGATAATGTATCTCTATGAATACCTTCAGGAATGTACTATCATGCAACCCAAATAAAACCAAGACCTAATCCTCCAAAAGGCAGATGTCCTGTCTGGTGGACCCCAGCCATAAACAAACTATACAATAGAAGGAGTGAAGCTACTACATGATAGAGCAAAACTCAAAAAAAGGGAAGGTATCTCTGATCAGCATTAGTAAAAACTACGGCACTCATAAATCGCAGAAGGCCAGCTCAGAGAAAATTGCATAGGACACTATGATAATCACAAGGCTTTTTTAGTTAGCAACCTGCACCAGATATACCAGAATTATCCAAAATGGCAAAAATATACTGTCCACAGACATTGCCAACATCCTAGCTTACAGGTCGTTAAAACCTCCACCAAAAAAAGGGCAAATATTCATCCCAGCAGAGGCTGCCCCTGACATCTCAGGGATGCGATAAGAGCTGCCTTCAACCAAAAACACAGCATCAATGGACCAGACGGTGTCCCGGGCCGCGCCCCATGAACCCCATATCTAAACCCAAACATAAAACTACTGTTCAATCTCAGCCTTTAATACTACAGATATGTACCCAAAGAGGCGTACAGCAACAGTGGTCCTTTCCACAGTGTAGCCCCAACGGATCCTGGAAACTATCACTGAAGCCTGACTAGCTTGGTCTGCAAAGCTATGGAAAGGATCATCATGGATCCGATAAATAAAGATATTGGGGACCCAAGGAACACTGATCCTACCCAGTTCAGCTTTGTTAAGGGCAGATCCTGCCTTCAACCTGCTGATTTCTTTGAAACAGTCACCAAGGCCATTGATGAGGGAAGGTGGTCCCGCCAGTCACCTGACCTCGCATGAAACCTTTCTCGAGCATAATATTCCACTGGTATTATAGATAAGCTCACCAGCTTAAATATAAACCTCATGTCACTAGATGGGCTAAAACCGCTCATGACAACCTTGGCATGGTTAGGGGAATTGCTGGAGCCATGCAGACTCAAAACCAGTTACAGTGGCTGCACCCACAAGGCTCAGTCCTGGGACCTCTTGTTCGGTATATATTTCGGAGGAAGAGCCAACATGGAAGGACTGCGGCTGACCAAGTTCGCAGATGACTGCAAACGCAGCACCGACTCTCCAGCCGATGGCACATCCTCCAAAAGGGCCTCATACAGAAACAGACAACTGGTGCCAGAGCCATGGCGCCAAGCTAAACACCCAAAAAGTGCATGTAGTCATCCTCTTTGCAAAACAAAGTGCCACAAATTACCACATAGGTAACCCATTACACGGAAGATGTAATTAGGGACCTGGGGACCCAAGTTGATAGCAATCTCTCATTTGACAAATCATACACAAGTGGTTAGAAATATTTATATAGCCCACCTAATCATGAAGGGATTCAGATCTAGATCAGGAGTTTGCCTCTTACTCATCCTCATCAGGCCCATAATTGAGTACACAATGCCCTTTGGATACCTACTAGACACACCTGCAGCAACTGGAAAGACCCCAAAAGTACCTCACCAAGATTATCAAAACAGATGCCACATGCCCGTTAAAGAAACCCAGCTCTAATTAGTGGCACACCGCCTGCTCAGAGAAGTGGACTGTGCCCGACGAGCAAAGCCATGTCCAACCGGGAATTAATGCATGCTGCACCTCAGAAAACCTAGTAATCCCATTGAGCCACGCGCTTGAGACACTTGAACCTCAGCATTGGAAATAAATAGGACATGCTGGAGAGATCTGCAACCCAGAGGCTCCTTCACTGGAAATAAACTCAGCGAGGCAGAGTCTCATTGACTCTTCAAGAGGAATTGATGAGTGGATGGGAGATTTATAGAAGTTTACCCGGTATCACTTCTGTGTCACTGGGTTAGACAGAGGCACAGTATACTAACCTCGGAAAAGGGCATATGCAAAATTGAATTTAAACAGGCGAAAGTCAAGACACTCTCGTTGTATGAGAATGCCCTAGGGCAGATGAGCCAGTATGAACCAAAATAGAACCTAAGTGGAACAATATTATTTTTTAAAATAACTAGGTCTGAGCAGAATATCGTATATAATCAAACACTGTGTATCTATGTCCTGTTCAGAAGACAACACCATCTAATAGCTAACTTCAACAAATATGACAGCCATTTTGAGTAGTCCGACAAGCAACTTAAAATACCATGAAAAGTTAAATGCTGGATATCTGAATTTCTGCATGCATGTAAGTTTGAAGATGGGAGAGGGAAAACGGTGCTACTTACAAGTAAGTGTCCATTAGATCTATGCAAATTCGGACACAAAGTTTTACAATCTCTTTTGTACTTTGTATCAGTCAATGACAGAACTAATCCTTTTGATCATGCATTACAAATTCACAAGTAAAAGATCAGGAAGAATGAAATCAGTCACATACTTATATCTGTATAACATACTTACCATTAGAATATGGGTAGGAGGTAAAAGGACTATTTTTTCAGGATAATAAAACCATCAGCATTTTTCAGCTTATGCAAAATTCAAATATGGTAACTAATGAATACCTATGGAAAGAAAGAGAGAGCTGAAGGTGTGGGGGTTGGGTTATAATGACTAAAAATAAAGTGGCGCCGTGATATCATGGGACAGCATAGGGTAGGACACTACAAGCAACATTCATGATGCCAAGATGCCATAAGTAAGGCACAGAAACATTCTGGACAGTTGGCAGTCATTACACGGGGCAGGGGGAAGGAGTTATTTGTTAGGCACAACCAGCTGCCTCACCTGTGTAATAAAAACGTCTGCCCAGCAGTACTCTGACAGAAATATACTAAGCATAAGATATGGATTGTAGCGGGTGATAGATGGACAAAAAAGAAAAGTAGCTTGACTCTTGCTTGTCTAGTAAACTCAATCTACTGTTTTTTTCACACCTCCTGACAATCGCAGATTTCTTCACTGGGCAGTGTTCATTTGAGATATATAATTCTGATACATATTTTTATAACCCAGGCGTAAACTGTATCAAAACCATACACAAAGTTAAAAGAAAATTGTTCATAAAGATTCTTCTTGGACAGGAAAATATGAATGTATAAACGTACGCTGGGGACTTAACTCCTGGATATTTTTTACCGGATATGTTGAGGTAATACTTAATTTAGACATAATTGTACAAATAACTTCCTTTCTTTCGAAACATAGCTGATACAGACCCAACTATAGTGACCTTGTTTATTCAGATGATTTACTCAACAAAACATTTTTTGAGATATTTGATTGTCCAAGTATATTTGCATATTTAATAGACAAATAATGTAAATAATATCTGCAAAGTAGTGTGTTAGATAATTAACTATGTACAATGTTCTAGCATTGGTATAGTTTCATATGACATAATGCAGAACATATAAATATGTAAATACTTGCTCACATACTATATTTTACAACAGATGGCATGCATTCATCGCTTGATACCAGGAAGTACCTATGGTAGTCTCCCACGTGGTAGATGTTATTAGCAGAGGTACTAACAAGACACATACTAATTCACAAAAAAATCTCACTCAGGCCACTCCCTGCGGCATAGAGGGATGAAACTTGCCTGCGGCGCAGCCAAACTGGGTTCACTAGATGCTTAGCAACTGAAGGAGTAATGGAAGGAATGGTGCCCATCCCAGGTGGGAGGGTGCTCATTGGGTTACCCCTATGGGAGTGCCCTCAGATGTTAATGAGGATGAAGGGAAGTGGGTATGTCATAACCCTCAAATGACAGAGACAGATGAGTTCAGAGATGAGATGAGATGAGAGATGAGATAACCCCAGAACACTTTCAGGATACATGGCTGGTCCTGGCAAAACAGTGGTAAGTCCAGAAGGTTGGACAACAGCTAGTATCCTTAGTAGGATGACTGATATTGTAACAGGACAGAACTAGTGCAAATAACAGAAAACAATTTACTTCTTGCTGTCATTAATTTTATCTGCTGCAGGCATTTTGACTCCATGCTGTCATGTGAAATTTGTCTGAACCCATGCTACTATGTGAACACCGCCTTACGCATGTAAATACCCAAACTGGTGGCAGTTCATGTACACATAGCAGTGAAAACATAACTAGTAGAACTCTCTTGGCGCTATCTTTCTTAAGGTGAACCTTCACTTTATGATAAATTAATTAACAGAAGACAGTATATATCATAGCCATAACATTTCAGAAGACTTACATTTTCTTGTACTGAGTACCTCATGCGTGTTTACAAAACAACATCCTTGGACATCTACTGTGACTGAGTATAAGGAGTACATTAATTTTTTCAATTGCATCCAGATGGAAAATGCTCAGACATATACATAAATGATATTTATGATATGCTTTTGAAGCTTGAGCATTAAACAACTTGTTTCCAAAGACCCGTCATATTCTCGTTATACCTTTCCGTCTATAATTTCTCTCAACTGCATGATTCCGCATAATGTCTCTGATTTTTTTTCTCATAACATTACTGCTATTATCTGCTAGATCTCTGAGGATTAAAATTTGTCAATACGCTTACATCACAAAAATGACTTTTATTGCTCACAAAGGTGTTTCAAAGCTGTTGTTGTTCTGTGTATCATTTTAAATATTAATTAATTAGTTAATTAATTAAAATCAGTTAAAGCTTCCTGATTTAACCCTTTATCCCACAATATTTTAGTTTGTCAATAAGTTTTAGTAAAAAAGCGATCTACACTTTTCAACTTGTACAGTTCCTTCAATTAAAACAAAAAAAAAAAAAAAAAAAAAAAACAGCTGAGTGAAAATGGCTGATCTTATCAGCTATTAAATTGAGGAGTCCACTTAGTGCAGAAAATGTTCCTAACCTCTGTTTTTCCACTTTCTATAGACGGCAAATATATGTATAGGTAGAATGAATAGTAGCCCATTCATTTTGGGCTGAAACAAGTAGCAGTTTTTCAACATTAATATGCACCTACTAGCAGTTTTATTCTCTTGTATGATGTCTGTACTTGAAGTGCCAAGGAATGCATGGAGATAAAAAATTAAAAAATGAGGTATTTGCAATTTTTTTCAGGTATATTGTTACACAGAAAATTGTATTTTTTTCATTAAAATTTCCAATGGGGAAAGTATTTTTTGAATGGATGCATTTCCAGATTCATACTTGTGGTACTGTGTTACCACATTTATGTATCTGTAGATGCTTGAGTTAACGCTCTACAAATTATTTGAAGTCTACAGCACACTGTAGCATTGCAGAAGTACTACAGACATATTGTACTGTTGGAGGTGTCAATCCAGGGGAAACACAGGTTGCTCTATACATGCAAATGAGTTAACATACAAGGCATTTTATCCCAGTGATGGGGTAACTGTTGGGTAATAAATCTGTTCTCCCAGCATGTGTTTTTTTACATGTTGCTGGACATTCAGTTCCTTAGCTCTAATGCTTCTGGTGACTTTTACCTCACAGAGATGTAAAAGACCAAGGAGAGTTGGGTCCTTAATGGAGTGGACTGCAAGAAATACAGTCTCCATGTAAGACTCTGTAAGATACTAAACAATGAAATAAAGCTTCAAGTCTATCTTGTCAGTCAAGAGTTTAGATCAGTAATCTTTTTGGTTAGCAGCTTCTTGGACCTTTCTAGCTGTGAGAGTTGTCTAGATAGCTATATCATGAAGGGGGCACTGAACGCAGTAATTGTTCTAATTGGAGCAGAGTACAGAGGGACAATAACTCCCTTCAACCTGGATGAGATACCTTTAGGCATCAGTTGTGTGAAATAGAAGCACTTCTTGATAAATAATGTTACATGGCAGTCAAAAGAGACACAGTTTTCAACAAAGTTGCCAATATCCCTGATTACCATATCAGTTTGGAGTGGGGAGGGGTGCCTATATTACAAGCTGCAGAAGAGAGTTTTTTTGCCATATACAACAAGACCATTGTTTTATTCATTCCTTTTCCATACCACTGTTAAAAATAGTTTTGCTGCAGTGACAATATATCAAGGGGAGATGGGACAACACCCAACTTACAGTCATCAGCAAGCTTTGTTAGCCACAAGTCTGAGTTTATGATCTGGAAGTCTGAAAAGTATATGCCAAATAAGAGGGGC
>NC_056742.1:382598042-382600542 GCF_019279795.1 Protopterus annectens
CAGGGGCACTTGTTGTAAGATCAAAATTTGATCTAAAACAAACCGTTACCTCTCTGATCAATTATTTTCTTTTATTTTTTTCTCTCTGAATAGTTATTACCCATTAGGGAGTGAACCACTTAGCATGCTACGTATTTGCTTCACAACCTTGTCTGTGCTGAACAGTGCAGCCTTTGTTAGCCAGAAAAGTTAATTTAGAGAACAACTAGTATTATCTTGGACCACAGAGAAAATGCTATCCCTTCATCCACTTTACTTTTCTGTTTTTAATGAAAAGTTTTTTTTTCCGTTTGTGTGTAGCCATGAGTACTTCCCGTCTGAAAGAGTTTCTTCTTATTGTTGCTGATACGTAGCTCTGTTTAAGCAAAATGTTATTACTCACGTGACCTCATTTCTCCCTCTATGTTTATGGAGACACGATTCTTTCCCTTGTTTCAAATGTCGATTAACTATATACCTGGTATAAAAAACTGGCATCTTGGCTGTGTTATTTAAGGTTTGTACATTAATAATATACTAAAATATAATTTTTAATGAGTTCTATCCTTAAAGCGCATTTCTGGTGTGATGCAGGAGCGCACTGTACCATCTGCTTAAGTAAACAGCTTAATGTATTCTAGTTATTAATGAGCTTTACCATACTGTCATAGATTTTATTCCCTCAATCCACACATTTCATATTTTGTGACTGAACAAGTCATATAACAAAGTATGTAAATGGAGTATGCTTATCTGGTTAACAGGTTAGTGAAAATGGAGCCTCCTTCAACTGGGCCATAATCTTTGAAATGCGATCTATTTGCCCTTTAGAGAATAGCTGTTGTGGTGTGTATTGTTTGTTTTTTTTAACCAAACTCTTTTTGTTGAATGTATGACAAGTGCAGAGAACAGTGAATAAAAGCGCTTTCATTGTTATAACTTTATCAAACAGTAGAGGAAAATCTACAAGCATCACACAAAAACTGTATGCATTATTTCCATAACTGCATGTAGCATAGACAAAATGTCTATTATACAAAGACCCCCCATTAAATATTAAAAAACGTGCACGCTGATTGGTCAGCATGCACGTTGTAAATCAGAGTTATAGTAATGGAAAAAGGTCCGGTCAACCCGGACTTTTTCCATTACTATAACTCTTTTTTTTACAGCAACGGAGGCAAGATCTCCGTTTGCTTCCTAATCTCGCTATGTTAAATGACTTTAACATAGCGAGACAGCTTTAAAAAAGCAATGGAGATTCTCCGTTGCTTTTTTTAAAACTGTCTCGCTATGTTAAACTCATTTAACATAGCGAAACAGTTTTTAAAAAGCAACGGAGATCTTGCTTTCTCCGTTGCTTTTTTCAAAACTGTCTCGCTATGTTAAGTGGGTTTAACATAGCGAGACAGCTTTAAAAAAGCAACTGATATTCTCCGTTGCTTTGTTTAAAGCTGTCTCGCTATGTTAAACTCATTTAACATAGCGAAACAGTTTGTAAAAAGCAACAGAGATCTTGCTTTCTCCATTGCTTTTGCCCACAGCTCTGATGTACTGCGTAGGCATGCATGCTAGTACATCAGAACTGCCGCAGAATACCAGACAGCTGTGGAAGGGCAGCAAGGAGTCATTATGTAATGCCATTATTTAAGAAAAGTAATTATTTTCTTTCTTAAATAATGTCATTGTAAAATAGCAATAACCCACTTCTGGTTGTGGGTAATGCTGGATTTACCCACGGTTGGCTTTGTTTGGCCACTCGGGCTTTGCCCTCTTGACCAAACCACACCAACCATGAGTAAATCCAGCATTACCCACACCCAGGCGTGGATTATTGCTATACTAATCTCTGGTTTTCTTTGGTCATTTGTGTAATTCCTTTATAGGTTGGGGAGCTTATAGTTTTTGTAGAAGGTAAACATGTTAATAGTAGCATTGAAGAAAATTGACTTTTTGGATAAAGCAGCAGGAAAAAAAATCTAAAAACTAAAACATTATATGGAATCTGAATGAATGTAACATGTGCATGTTTTTTTTTTGTAGGGGCACTGTTTCTTTAAGTGGCATTGTTCATCTGTTTGCCTTCAGATCAGTGTACCAGAAGTAAATGAGTCATCATGCAGACCACTACAGGGTAGCTGTTACTAAATGCAGTGTGAATGTTGACCTCTGACCACTGAGATTCATTATGGCTAAGGCAGAGCTCATAAGTCATGTCTTGATACTAAACCTGAGGCCTGCTCACTGGAAACTTTTTCCTTGGATTTGAGATGTATTCTGATGTGTGTGCTCTGCAGAGGATTAATTTTCTTTAGTTTGTTTCAAAATAATTACTTCTTGGAAATGCAGCATGTGAACCACAGTTTCTTGCTGAGAATGGTTTTCTCCTTTGGTCTATATTTATTATAGCTGCTGTTGCTGCTGCTACAGACTTCTATGCTCAGGCCTCTCACACACAAGAAGTAAAGCCGTCTTGGTGTTTCATAAATCATTTACTGGTTGTATTATTTTCCTTCATTTT
>NC_056742.1:382605542-382670540 GCF_019279795.1 Protopterus annectens
ACCCATTTGTCCCCTCTCCTTTCATAATGCTTTATCATTAAGTTAGATGTACAAGGATTTTTAATCAAGTTTAAAGATTTATTCTAGTCATTATGATTGAATTTGTCACTAAAAGATGGTGACTGTGACCAGTTTAACTCATTCATGTGTATGACACCTTTTTTGTATTCTTCCATTTCACACTTATACCTCTTTATGGCATCCAAAACGTGTTTGGGTCTGGCTTCTTTAAGTGACTTAAAAGCTATTATACGACTGGCCAGGAATATTCAAAAACGAGCACACTGACTGGTCAGCATAACCAGTTTGCCCGTTGTAAATCTGAGAATATACCAACAGAAAAAGATCCGGTCACCCGGACTTTTTTCCATTAGTATATCTCATACATTTTTTACTTTTCTTTTTTTTTTTTTAATCAAATTACAAAACGGAAGACCTCAAACTAACAAGGGAGATGGCGTAGAGAAAAATAAGAGGATAATCAGATATATTCTGCAAAACTAAAGAAACATACCTGATTACCTTTTTATTTTGACTGTCCTGGCTCTCCCGAACATTAAGTTTCTAGGCTTCTTTTTTTCTTTTGAATAAAAAAAAAAAGAACAAAAAAGCAGTAGAGATTCCTTTCTCAGGTGCTTTCTTTGCACATCACTAATGTACTGCGTAAGCGTGGGAATACAAGTCCCATACGCATGTGCAGTACATCAGAAAAAGCCTCAGGATACCGGAAAAACGCAGAAGGGCAACACAGAGGCATTATATAAAGGCATTATTTAAGAAAAGTATTTTTTTCTTAAATAATGTCATTGTGTAATAGCAATAACTGACTGTGTCGTGTGGTATATTAAAGCAGTAACCAACTATATGGTGTGGTATATTAAAGATTTACCCATGGTTGGTGTGGTTTAATCATAAGGGCGAAGCCCGAGTGATTAAATAAAGCCAGCCATGGGTAAATTTCAATATACCACAACCACAGAGTCGGTTATTGCCATTATACAATGACATTATTTAAGAAAAAAAGATCTTAGTTTTCTTAGACATTGTATAACGGCACATTACTGTTCTTCTGCTGGTTGTGGTATGCTGCTTCCTTGTTGTGATGTATTGAGCATGTGTATGGGACTTGTGTCCCATGCATACCCAGTACATCAGTGCTTTGAAACAGAAGCAACGAAGAAAAGAAAATCTCTGTTGCTCTGCTTTTTCTTTCTTTTTTTTTTTTTTTGTTTAAAAAAAAATGTTTTGAGGCCTTTACACCAACGGAAAAAAGTCGGACGACCGGCCCTTTTTCTGTTGGTATATTGTGGGATTTACAATGGACACGCTGGCCAGTCAGTGTGCATGTTTTGAAATATTAATGGGGGGGGTCATTCTATAATAAAGATTTACCCACGGTTGGCTTTATTTAATCACTCGGGCTTCGCCCTCGATTAAACCACACTAACCATGGGTGAATCTTTAGTATACCACATCGACATTGTTGGTTATTCCTGTAATAATAGACAGTATTAGAAAGGGCATGGAGTTATTAACAAAATGACATGAAGGCTGTAAGTCTATGATATCCTGCAGTGGAGAAATTAATCTTTGTTTTCCACTTATTCGTATTGTCAGATTTATGTTCATAACTGAAAGTTCATTTTATTGAGGTGTATAGTGTGAAACAGCAGTTGAGAGAGACAGGACAATTTACTGAAAATGCTGGTTTGTATCACAGTTCACTGAAAATGCTGGTTTATATCACCCTGTACTGGAAATAATGCTAGTTGCTTGTTAGTCATTATAAAAATAAGCAATATTTACTTAATACCTCAAAAAAAAATAATAATTTACAAACTGTTGCTTGACATTAGGTTAAACCATAGATGTTGTTGAAAAAAAATCTTTGATATTTGCACTATAAGTTGCACGTAAAGAACTACCAAGTATTATTTGTGTTGCGAATTATACAATTAAAAATATGCTTTTGTATTTCTATAAATATCTCAATAAACATGCACTGTAGAGGAATTTCTTGTTGCCATATGAATTCTTATATCTAGTTAACAAAAAATATCTAATAATATGTACCTAGATTGTATAGTTTTCATGACATGAAAATTTGTGCAAGCTTAGAAAAAATACAATTTGGAGTTTGTGTTCATTGTAATATATCATTGTGTTTCTGGAGAAAACTATGAATGCATTGACTATTGTCAATGTAAAGAACACTTCTTACTGATAACATTGCTATTTATACAGCTTTAATAGCTTTTATTGTTCACAAAATATTTACATTTGTTTTTATATGCATAGGCTGCTAGAGGTGTTACATTCCACACCACATAGGTGTTAATGCATTAATAAATATTGTGCTGCAGTTTATATTTAACATGACACATGGCCATATTTGAAATGAATAAGCAAAGCCAGTACGTTTAGAAAAAAATATGGTGTACTTCTGCTTTCTTGTTTGTTTTTTCAAGTCTCCTGCTTAACCTAGTCGTAGACATTACAAAATGATATCAGCACAGAATCCAGTTGTCTTGAGGATTTAAGATGTTGATTCTCTGTATTTTGTTATCTTAAGGATGCGACTGTGATGACAGTTGTAGAGCATCTGATCCTGATATTCCAGAAAGCCTTTAATGCTTGTGTGTATGAATACTTATCCTCATCTCCCTAACTGATGTGTAAGTGGTTTTCACACTACTGTGCTATTTGAGACTTAATGCTTACCCTTTTATATTTTTCATATCTGGCTTTTCAGATATATTTTTGGGTGCATATGTAAGCTGTTTGAGCTGAATTCTTGACAGAATGTGAATTTGCGTAATTTTGCACATTCCTAAAAAAAGCAAAGCAATGGAGGGGAAGTGGAGAATGCTTAATTAAACCCTTAGCAGATTCCAATTTATCTTCGACCCAGAAAATGGTAGCAAAACATCAGGTGCTGTGATAAGACATTTTACACCAGATTCCCATTTAGAGCGTTTTTTTTTTTTTTTTTTTTTAATTGGTGATTAGTTCTATGCTTTATTGGTTTTGTCTGGTGAACTGTTGATCATAATTAACTAAATGCCTCACCATGCCATTAAAATATGAGCCAAAACACACTTGAAAGCAGGACTGTAATGCAATCCTGTAAACATTATAGTCCTTCCATGTCAGAGAGCAACAGAGCATGTCACATTGCAAGCTAATTACATACATTTGTCACATTGCAAGCTAATCTGCATCAGCACCACTTGTGATACAGACATTGAGGAGCCAGTTCATGCCTGTGGGGAGTGTTATGGGTCAGGAGTGGAGAGTCACTTTCCCCACTCCATTTGCGGTTTTATCTTGTTTGCAGTGATCTTCTGTTTTGGAGTTGGGATCTTAAGTTTGCATGGATACTGGGACACTAGTGCAATCACAGTTGAGATGGGGGGGGGGTGTGTTAAATTAAATTACTCTTGGCAACATTTCATTCACTTTAACACAATGAAACTAGATTACCCAGTCAAAACACGGTAATTTGGAAGGGGTGGGAGTTTGTAGAAAAGCAATTTATCTGCTGTCAGTTGATTGCTATAATAATTGTGGAGGTGTGTGTGTGTGTGTCTGTGTGTGTGTGTCTAAACAGCAGTAGATTAATACATTACGATAAGCAGCATCTCTTTCACTTGGTTACAAACATTGGAAGTATAGCCATTCAGAAAACTGTTTTGGAGTGCATGGGGGTGGGAGTTAGTATGATCAATGTTGTGATAAAGCAACTGATCTACTGACAGTTGATCCCAGTTAAATTATCATGGATTGGTGAGGTAGAGGTGGTAGGGTATTTAGCTTCAAACATTTTGCAAAACTATTCTTTATAAAATCTGTTTTACTGTGTGCCAAAGTTACTTTGCTTGATTACAGTAAAAGAGGTAATGTGTACATTGTCAAAGCATGCTGATTTGAAGGAGTTAGTATGTGAAAGTAGCTGACCAGCAATCACTTAATCATGGATTTTGGACAGATGTTTGTGCTTGTGTGCTGTGGTGACTGGATTACTGTGGTCAGAATTTCTTTCACTTTATAACTGCATGCATTTGAAATACATCCTGTCAAACAGTGTTAATTGGGGGTGATGTTTAAATGTGTGTGTGAAAGCATCTGTCAAACAGTGTTGTGTGGGTGATGTTTTAGTGTGTGTGAAAGCAGCTAATAATAGGTGACAGTTGAACACTACTAAATAATTTTGGATATGAATTGTCAGGGACAGTGTGAGTACATGCCACAAGCTGAATACATACATCACTATGGGCAGAATGTGTTTTGCTTGATTACTTCAAAAGCTGTGATACACCCATTGAAGTGGTTGCAGTGGAGATAGTCGATGTAAAAGCAAGTGATCACAACTTTCACTTGATTACAGTAAAGTATTTATAGGTCTTTTTGTAGGGGCTTTTTGTATGCATTTGTGTGTGCATGTGAATATAATAAACTCAAGTGCTTTAGGCAGAATTTATTTCATTTGATTGCAGTAAAGCACTGTAGAAACTCCCAGTCAGGTTATTCATGAATGGACAATTATTCTATGAAGTGGGATTGTCAAAGAGATGAAGAAAGTAGACAGGAGTATAAGGAGATGAGGTGCATGGCAAACAGAGAAGTGGCGAAGGCTAAGGATAAGGCGTATGAAGAGTTGTATAAAAGGTTGGACACTAAGGAGGGAGAAAAGGACCTGTACCGATTGGCTAGACAGAGGGGCCGAGCTAGTAAAGATATGCAGCAGGTAAGGGTGATAAAGGATAATGATGGAAATGTACTCACAAGCGAGGAGAGTGTGTTGAGCAGATGGAAAGAGTACTTTGAGGGGTGGATGAATGAAGAGAATGAGAGGGAGAGAAGGTTGGATGATGTGCGGATAGTGAATCATGAAGTGCAGTGGATTAGCAAGGAGGAAGTAAGGATAGCTGTGAAGAGGATGAAGAATGGAAAGGCTTTTTGTCCTGATGACATACCTGTGGAAGCATGGAGGTGTTTAGGTGAAATGGCAGTGGAGTTTTTAACTAGATTGTTTAATAAAATCTTGGAAAGTGAGAGGATGCCTGAGGAATGGATAAAGTGTTTTGGTACTGATTTTTAAGAATAAGGGTGATGTGCAGAGCTGTAGTAACTACAGAGGGATTAAACTGATCAGTCGCAGGTTGAAGTTATGGGAACGAGTAGTGGAAGCTAGGTTAAGAAGGGAGGTGATGATTAGTGATCAGCAGTATGGTTTCATGCCAGGAAAGAGCACTACAGATGCAATGTTTGCTCTGAGAATGTTGATGGAGAAGTACAGAGAAGGTCAGAAAGAGTTGCATTGTGTCTTTGTGGATTTAGAGAAAGCATATGACAGGGTGCCTAGAGAGGAGTTGTGGTATTGTATGGGGAAGTCGGGAGTGTCAGAGAAGTATGTAAGAGTGCTACAGGATATGTACGAGGGTAGTGTGACAGCGGTGAGGTCTGCGGTGGGAGTGACAGTTGCGTTTAAGGTGGAGGTGGGATTACATCAAGGATCAGCTCTGAGCCCTTTCTCATTTGCAATGGTGATGGACAGGTTGACAAACGAGATCAGATAAGAGTACCCGTGGACTATGATGTTTGCAGATGACATTGTGATCTGTAGTGAGAGTAGGGAACAGGTGGAGGAGACACTGGAGATGTGGAGATATGCTCTAGAGAGAAGAGGAATGAAGGTCAGCAGGACTAAGACAGAATATATGTGTGTGAATGAGAGGGATACAGAGGAATGGTGAGGATGCAGGGAGTAGAGGTGGCGAAGGTGAATGAGTTTAAGTACTTGGGATCAACAGTTCAGAGTAATGGTGAGTGTGGAAGAGAGGTGAAGAAGAGATTACAGGCAGGTTGGAGTGGGTGGAGAAAGTGTCAGGAGTGATTTGTGACAGACAAGTACCAGTAAGAGTGAAAGGGAAGGTCTACAAGAGGGTAGTGAGACCAGCTATGTTATATGAGTTGGAGACAGTGGTATTGACAAAAAGGCAGGAGTCAGAGCTTGACGTGGCAGAGTTGAAGATGTTAAGATTTGCACTGGGTGTGACGAGGATGGACAGGATTAGGAATAAGTATATTAGAGGGTCAGCCCAGGTTGGAAGGTTTGGAGACAAAGCCAGAGAGGCAAGATTACGTTGGTTTGGACATGTGCTGAGGAGGGATGCAGAGTATATTGGGAAAAAAATGGTAAGGATGAAGCTGCCAGGTAACAGGAAAAGAGGAAGGCCTAAGATAAGGTTTATGGATGTGGTGAGAGAGGACATGCAGGCGGTTGGTGTGACAGAGCAAGATGCAGAGGACAGGAAGAAATGGAAACAGTTGATCTGCTGTGGCAACCCCTAACAGGAGCAGCCGAAAGAAGAAGAAGCAGTAAAGCACTGTAGAAACTTCCAGTCAGGTTATTCATGAATGGACAATTAGTCTGTGTGTAGAAAGAAATGATCACTGCTGTCATTCACAGTTAAAATATCACTTATTTGGATTGTAAGGGGTTATGTGTGCATATTTAACAAGCTAAAATCCATTGCTATAGGTAGAATTTAATTTTCTTGATCACAATAAAACATCAACGGTGTACTCAAGAAAAAAACATTTGCTGTTCTTTTAGGGGTGCGTAGTATATGTGAAAGCGCATCACCTCACCTTCTGATCTTCTGCCATTTAATAATCCTTAATGGTATTGTAAATTTGAGTTATCTGGCAATATATGTGCAGCCAGATTAAATACATTATTCTGGAAAAAAAATGTGTTCATTGGTTGATATTGTGAGCATTGTCAGAAAGTAAACTTCATTGTATGGGGCTGTATGTGTAATCTGAAATGCTTCCCATTAAAAATGTGAAAAAAGAAGGCATAGACAATGTTTTGATTTTTGGAATTATCCTTTTTATTATTGTAGTTAAACTGTGTACGTTTTGAGTTTTTCATCCACTGTATTATAACAAGCTGAAAATGTTCATTCGATTTCTGTCGCAACAAATTTGTACATGTTCCTTTTTCTCTTTGGGACAGCCACCTCTTCCATTACATTTGCACCTAAAAGCAAAACAGAAGTGCAGTTTATAACACCATATCCAAATATACAATTCAGAGAATTTCACTACAGAATGTCCAACTGTTTAAAAGATACAGCCCTACATTGGTTGTGAGCTCCAACAGAACAATATGACCACACAAATATGTAGGACACTAAACTGCATTGTAGTTGACTTCTGTATTGTGTGGTTATATATGACTTCTGTTCAGAGTGGGGAGTGAAATACACATCTAGAGCATGTCATTGTTGAGTTGGCATTACATCAGAAGTAAAAATCATTTTAGAAAAGTAATATTCCTCCTTGTTGGAAAAGATACCCAGCTAGTTCAGTGCTTAGCTATATGTAAATCTGTGAGGGCAGAGTGACAGTTTTGGGTGCAGCACATATCTGAGGATCCAAGTATAAATATGTGAAAGTTTTACTAATAACTGTTAAAGGACATTTGTAATATGTTCCCTTTTATAAATGCTTAATGAAAATAGACTTTTTAAAAGTATCTCATAGTGAGAGTCTGACAGCTTGCATTGTAATGGGTAGCACCAGTAGCTGCAAGTACTCATTAGAATATTCAGATTTGTGGCATTCATTTAACATCAAACACAGATGTGACATGTTTTAGCTGAAAAACTAGGGAGCTATTTGAATAATATCTTGTGTGTTGTTATGGTTGCAAAACATTTCCCAGAAAAAAGTATTATTTTCTGTCATTTTTTAGTTAAAAAAAAGTGTAAGTTCAGGCTGTAATTTCTTCATTCATGGTGCTGTTGTCTCACTGTCTTTAGAGTCATTAGCTCATGCAGTGTGCTGTGTGAGGCTTGGTGTCCAAGTATCTTGTCTTGAAGTTGTATTAGAAAATCTGAAAACATTCAAGTTAAGGTCACATTTATCATTAGACAGTGACCATCTGCAGCATTCCAAAAAAATTCTGTTTTGGATAATACATTGGATATCAGTTTTCTTTAGAGAAACAAACATAAAAGCTATCAAAAGCATAATAAATACTTGTAGCTGTGTGGCCTCGCACTTAAGTTTGAAATTTGTACAAAGCACTTCATATCTGCACAACACTACTTTCTGAGGGCTCGCTCTGCAGTGAGCTGCACAGCAGTGAGTATGCCAGCAGTCAGACCAAAGGATCACTTAAAGGACAACTACATGCTTCTTTGCTTGTTTACTCATTCCAAAATGTTTTTCTTCCCTATCTTTTGATGGTACCACTGAAGAAAAGTCAGTCTGCTGCATTAAATTGTAATTGTGAATGTTTCTTTCACCCTCGTTGCTACAACTCCGGTACAGTGAGCCATCTTTCAATCTCTCAGAGCTGTTTAAACTGTAAGGGTGCTGGAACAGCGTAGTAATAATGCCCTGTGCTGTTTTCAACTCTTTCCTATGTTGCTGTCAAAGCACCACCCACAGACTACCCTCTTCCTTCTTTTCACCCAAGAAACGCCTCAATTAATTAAATATGCATTATATATGTTTACACTGCCTTCAGCAGCCAACAAAAAGGCAATCCTTGACTACTCCAGGAGCTATTCTCGTGAGTGTAGTTGCAACACGCAGCTATTTTCGTGAAGGATTAGTTCTGTATCTGCTTAGCATGCAGCCAGTGTTCAACAGTTGGATATATTTTTTTTAATTTCTGAACTCTAAGTTTCACCTTTCTACTGCATAGAGTTATATGTGTATGCCGGAGTTAAGCTTATTGAGCAATTAACCTTCCCTAATGCCATTTCTGTGTCTTGATTGTATTCATAGCAGTTTATTATGCCCTAATGCTACAAATAGTTTCATTAAGGTAGACTTTTGTTTTTGTGAGGGGAGGGGGTCTTGCACCTGTGTAATTGTATTTATTGTTTTTTTTTTTTCAATTCTCATTCATCTCCTTACAATAAGTAAATTAATCGGGTCAAGGCAAAACTAATAGCAGAAATGGTCACATTTTAAATATTGCTCGTATAAACTTAGTTGTTCAGATTACAAGATTTGTGTGCACTTTAGGAAAAATTTAGTGACTACAACTCAAATGTATGTCATTAATTTGTGACTGAAGTCCGTGGGCATTTCCCTTAAAAACTGTTACTGTTATGACACCACAATCTGGACATTCTGATTCCTAGGAACATTGTTAGTGACTTTGGAGCCGTGGACCTCACACTGTCGCAATCAACGTTACAGTTGCTATTATTTCATGCTGCTTAGCCTGTAAACTAATGAAGGAAGAACTCAAAGCAAAAATAGAACAAAGAGAGAGTTTGTGCGTTTCTGTTTGTCTCTGAGTGTGTGAATGTATGGGTGCATGCCAGTTTGAGTGAGATCGGTGGAGCAATTACTGCTTTTGCTGATTACGGACTGTGAAAGGAATATATGAATTTGCAAAAGACATATAAGTATGCACGTGTGTGTTTGTGTTTTAGTTTCTGCGTGTGTGACTGTAAGCATGTTTGAATGAGACCTAAAGTGTGTTTGTCAGTTTATGCATGTATGTGTGTGTGAATGAGATCGCGTTTGTGTATTTCTGCTTGGCAAGAGTGACAGCGATCATTCTGTGGCAGAAGCAGCAGCGGTTTGCATTACTCGGAACCTCCCTAGTTCAAGATCTCTGACAAAAGACATAAACGGGCAATCTGTTCTCTGAGCAAGAAACCTGGGCAAAACCTATACTGACAAATGCTAAATGTATTAGACTTAGAAGCATGATGGAATAAACGGCATTTGAGTTTGTATTTTGAAAAGGATTTCAAACCTGAAGCTAAACTTTCTTGCTCATATTTAGTGCCTTCTAGCATAAGTAATGATGCCGAAATTTGCATTTTTTTTTATCATGACTGCTTCTTTTTGGTGTTAGCCACTGCTGCCATTGGATTCCATTTGTGTCTTTGGCAACTATTGACTGTACATCCAATACCTCTTTTACTCTGCTGAATCTCCAGATTGTTTTCACCTCAGTTTTTGTCTGTCCCTCTTAAATAATGACATACAGAAACCATTTTTGGTTAGCAAATTTCTGTGTTAATATTAGCAATATTTAAAATCTATTTGTATTTTTGTGATTTTGGCCCTCATTTTTGATCTAGCGTTGTCCTGATTTTTTGTACTAAGAGGTTAATAGGTGTGAAGTCTTCTTAAATGTAGCAGTCTATGGATGATGCCTTTGTCAAGTGTTGAAGCTGATGACTATCTTAGCGCTGCTTATTTTCATTTTAGTCTATGTATGATGCCTTTGTCAAGTGTTGAAGCCGATGACTATCTTAGCGCTGCTTATTTTCATTTTAGCTCAGGCAGATATTTTTGTTCTCTGTATAAGAAGTAGTAATAGGAATCCAAATTTTATTAACAAAAAAACATTATTTAGTAACATAGATAAAAGCTACTTAGTAAGTGTTGGATTTTGCTTTTTCCGAAGATACCCTTCTTGCCTATAAGTTAGAATTGAGTGCAAGCATTTTTCCGTGGAATTACTTGCATTGCTTGCTCTGTTTGATGCTGTTGATTATTCTAAGAGTGAATACCTTGCTAGGAGTAGCAAAAGGATATCGGACAGATAGTAACTGCCTTTTCATCTTCCCTACTCAATAATTAAAGTGTTGAACTTTGTTAGGTGTTACATTCCACACCACATAGGTGTTAATGCATTAATAAATATTGTGCTGCAGTTTATATTTAACATGACACATAGCCATATTTGAAATGAATAAGCAAAGCCAGTATGTTTAGAAAAAAAATATGGTGTACTTCTGCTTTCTTGTTTGTTTTTTCAAGTCTCCTGCTTAACCTAGTCGTAGACATTACAAAATGATATCAGCACAGAATCCAGTTGTCTTGAGGATTTAAGATGTTGATTCTCTGTATTTTGTTATCTTAAGGATGCGACTGTGATGACAGTTGTAGAGCATCTGATCCTGATATTCCAGAAAGCCTTTAATGCTTGTGTGTATGAATACTTATCCTCATCTCCCTAACTGATGTGTAAGTGGTTTTCACACTACTGTGCTATTTGAGACTTAATGCTTACCCTTTTATATTTTTCATATCTGGCTTTTCAGATATATTTTTGGGTGCATATGTAAGCTGTTTGAGCTGAATTCTTGACAGAATGTGAATTTGCGTAATTTTGCACATTCCTAAAAAAAGCAAAGCAATGGAGGGGAAGTGGAGAATGCTTAATTAAACCCTTAGCAGATTCCAATTTATCTTCGACCCAGAAAATGGTAGCAAAACATCAGGTGCTGTGATAAGACATTTTACACCAGATTCCCATTTAGAGCGTTTTTTTTTTTTTTTTTTTTTAATTGGTGATTAGTTCTATGCTTTATTGGTTTTGTCTGGTGAACTGTTGATCATAATTAACTAAATGCCTCACCATGCCATTAAAATATGAGCCAAAACACACTTGAAAGCAGGACTGTAATGCAATCCTGTAAACATTATAGTCCTTCCATGTCAGAGAGCAACAGAGCATGTCACATTGCAAGCTAATGACATACATTTGTCACATTGCAAGCTAATCTGCATCAGCACCACTTGTGATACAGACATTGAGGAGCCAGTTCATGCCTGTGGGGAGTGTTATGGGTCAGGAGTGGAGAGACACGTTCCCCACTCCATTTGCGGTTTTATCTTGTTTGCAGTGATCTTCTGTTTTGGAGTTGGGATCTTAAGTTTGCATGGATACTGGGACACTAGTGCAATCACATTTGAGATAGAGGGTGTGTGTGTGTGTTAAATTAAATTACTCTTGGCAACATTTCATTCACTTTAACACAATGAAACTAGATTACCCAGTCAAAACACTGTAATTTGGAAGGGGTGGGAGTTTGTAGAAAAGCAATTTATCTGATGTCAGTTGATTGCTATAATAATTGTGGAGGTGTGTGTGTGTGTGTGTGTGTGTGTGTCTACACAGCAGTAGATTAATACATTACGATAAGCAGCATCTCTTTCACTTGGTTACAAACATTGGAAGTATAGCCATTCAGAAAACTGTTTTGGAGTGCATGGGGGTGGGAGTTAGTATGATCAATGTTGTGATAAAGCAACTGATCTACTGACAGTTGATCCCAGTTAAATTATCATGGATTGGTGAGGTAGAGGTGGTAGGGTATTTAGCTTCAAACATTTTGCAAAACTATTCTTTATAAAATCTGTTTTACTGTGTGCCAAAGTTACTTTGCTTGATTACAGTAAAAGAGGTTATGTGTACATTGTCAAAACATGCTAATTTGAAGGAGTTAGTATGTGAAAGTAGCTGACCAGCAATCACTTAATCATGGATTTTGGACAGATGTTTGTGCTTGTGTGCTGTGGTGACTGGATTACTGTGGTCAGAATTTCTTTCACTTTATAACTGCATGCATTTGAAATACATCCTGTCAAACAGTGTTAATTGGGGGTGATGTTTAAATGTGTGTGTGAAAGCATCTGTCAAACAGTGTTGTGTGGGTGATGTTTTAGTGTGTGTGAAAGCAGCTAATAATAGGTGACAGTTGAACACTACTAAATAATTTTGGATATGAATTGTCAGAGACAGTGTGAGTACATGCCACAAGCTGAATACATACATCACTATGGGCAGAATGTGTTTTGCTTGATTACTTCAAAAGCTGTGATACACCCATTGAAGTGGTTGCAGTGGAGATAGTCGATGTAAAAGCAAGTGATCACAACTTTCACTTGATTACAGTAAAGTATTTATAGGTCTTTTTGTAGGGGCTTTTTGTATGCATGTGTGTGTGCATGTGAATATAATAAACTCAAGTGCTTTAGGCAGAATTTATTTCATTTGATTGCAGTAAAGCACTGTAGAAACTCCCAGTCAGGTTATTCATGAATGGACAATTATTCTATGAAGTGGGATTGTCAAAGAGATGAAGAAAGTAGACAAGAGTATAAGGAGATGAGGTGCATGGCAAACAGAGAGGTGGCAAAGGCTAAGGATAAGGCGTATGAAGAGTTGTATAAAAGGTTGGACACTAAGGAGGGAGAAAAGGACCTGTACCAATTGGCTAGACAGAGGGGCCGAGCTAGTAAAGATGTGCAGCTGGTAAGGGTGAAAAGGATAATGAGGGAAATGTACTCACAAGCGAGGAGTGTGTGTTGAGCAGATGGAAAGAGTACTTTGAGGGGTGGATGAATGAGGAGAATGAGAGGGAGAGAAGGTTGGATGATGTGCGGATAGTGAATCATGAAGTGCAGTGGATTAGCAAGGAGGAAGTAAGGATAGCTGTGAAGAGGATGAAGAATGGAAAGGCTGTTTGTCCTGATGACATACCTGTGGAAGCATGGAGGTGTTTAGGTGAAATGGCAGTGGAGTTTTTAACTAGATTGTTTAATAAAATCTTGGAAAGGGAGAGGATGCCTGAGGAATGGAGAAAGTGTTTTGGTACGGATTTTTAAGAATAAGGGTGATGTGCAGAGCTGTAGTAACTACAGAGGGATTAAACTGATCAGTCACAGGATGAAGTTATGGGAAAGAGTAGTGGAAGCTAGGTTAAGAAGGGAGGTGATGATTAGTGATCAGCAGTATGGTTTCATGCCAGGAAAGAGCACTACAGATGCGATGTTTGCTCTGAGAATGTTGATGGAGAAGTACAGAGAAGGTCAGAAAGAGTTGCATAGTGTCTTTGTGGATTTAGAGAAAGCATATGACAGGGTGCCTAGAGAGGATTTGTGGTATTGTATGGGGAAGTCGGGAGTGTCAGAGAAGTATGTAAGAGTGCTACAGGATATGTACGAGGGTAGTGTGACAGCGGTGAGGTCTGCGGTGGGAGTGACAGTTGCGTTTAAGGTGGAGGTGGGATTACATCAAGGATCAGCTCTGAGCCCTTTCTCATTTGCAGTGGTGATGGACAGGTTGACAAACGAGATCAGACAGGAGTACCCGTGAACTATGATGTTTGCAGATGACATTGTGATCTGTAGTGAGAGTAGGGAACAGGTGGAGGAGACACTGGAGAGGTGGAGATGTGCTCTAGAGAGAAGAGGAATGAACGTCAGCAGGACTAAGACAGAATATATGTGTGTGAATGAGAGGGATACAGAGGAATGGTGAGGATGCAGGGAGTAGAGGTGGTGAAGGTGAATGAGTTTAAGTACTTGGGATCAACAGTTCAGAGTAATGGTGAGTGTGGAAGAGAGGTGAAGAAGAGATTACAGGCAGGTTGGAGTGGGTGGAGAAAGTGTCAGGAGTGATTTGTGACAGACGAGTACCATTAAAAGTGAAAGGGAAGGTCTACAAGAGGGTAGTGAGACCAGCTATGGTATATGAGTTGGAGACAGTGGCATTGACAAAAATGCAGGAGTCAGAGCTTGACGTGGCAGAGTTGAAGATGTTAAGATTTGCACTGGGTGTGACGAGGATGGATAGGATTAGGAATAAGTATATTAGAGGGTCAGCCCAGGTTGGAAGGTTTGGAGACAAAGCCAGAGAGGCAAGATTACGTTGGTTTGGACATGTGCTGAGGAGGGATGCAGAGTATATTGGGAAAAAGATGGTAAGGATGAAGCTGCCAGGTAAGAGGAAAAGAGGAAGGCCTAAGATAAGGTTTATGGATGTGGTGAGAGAGGACATGCAGGTGGTTGGTGTGACAGAGCAAGATGCAGAGGACAAGAAGAAATGGAAACAGTTGATCTGCTGTGGCGACCCCTAACAGGAGCAGCCGAAAGAAGAAGAAGCAGTAAAGCACTGTAGAAACTATCAGTCAGGTTATTCATGAATGGACAATTAGTCTGTGTGTAGAAACAAATGATCACTGCTGTCATTCACAGTTAAAATATCACTTATTTGGATTGTAGGGGGTTATGTGTGCATATTTAACAAGCTAAAATCCATTGCTATAGGTAGAATTTAATTTTCTTGATCACAATAAAACATCAAAGGTGTACTCAAGAAAAAACATTTGCTGTTCTTTTAGGGGAGCATAGTATATGTGAAAGCGCATCACCTCACCTCCTGATCTTCTGCCATTTAATAATCCTTAATGGTATTGTAAATTTGAGTTATCTGGCAATATATGTGCAGCCAGATTAAATACATTATTCTGGAAAAAAAATGTGTTCATTGGTTGATATTGTGAGCATTGTCAGAAAGTAAACTTCATTGTATGGGGCTGTATGTGTAATCTGAAATGCTTCCCATTAAAAATGTGAAAAAAGAAGGCATAGACAATGTTTTGATTTTTGGAATTATCCTTTTTATTATTGTAGTTAAACTGTGTACGTTTTGAGTTTTTCATCCACTGTATTATAACAAGCTGAAAATGTTCATTAGATTTCTGTCACAACAAATTTGTACATGTTCCTTTTTCTCATTGGGACAGCCACCTCTTCCATTACATTTGCACCTAAAAGCAAAACAGAAGTGCAGTTTATAACACCATATCCAAATATACAATTCAGAGAATTTCACTACAGAATGTCCAACTGTTTAAAAGATACAGCCCTACATTGGTAGTGAGCTCAAACAGAACAATATGGCCCGCAGATATGTAGGACACTAAACTGCATTGTAGTTGACTTCTGTAATGTGTGGTTATATATGACTTCTGTTCAGAGTGGGGAGTGAAATACACATCTAGAGCATGTCATTGTTGAGTTGGCATTACATCAGAAGTAAAAATCATTTTAGAAAAGTAATATTCCTCCTTGTTGTAAAAGATACCCAGCTAGTTCAGTGCTTAGCTATATGTAAATCTGTGAGGGCAGAGTGACAGTTTTGGGTGCAGCACATATCTGAGGATCCAAGTATAAATATGTGAAAGTTTTACTAATAACTGTTAAAGGACGTTTGTAATATGGTCCCTTTTATAAATGCTTAATTAAAATAGACTTTTTAAAAGTATTTCATAGTGAGAGTCTGACAGCTTGCATTGTAATGGGTAGCACCAGTAGCTGCAAGTACTCAGAATATTCAGATTTGTGGCATTCAGTTAACATCAAACACAGATGTGACATGTTTTAGCTGAAAAACTAGGGAGCTATTTGAATAATGTCTTGTGTGTTGTTATGGTTGCAAACATTTCCCAGAAAAAAGTATTATTTTCTGTCATTTATTTTTTAGTTAAAAAAAGTGTAAGTACAGGCTGTAATTTCTTCATTCATGGTGCTGTTGTCTCACTGTCTTTAGAGTCATTAGCTCATGCAGTGTGCTGTGTGAGGCTTGGTGTCCAAGTATCTTGTCTTGAAGATGTATTAGAAAATCTGAAAACATTGAAATTAAGGTCACATTTATCATTAGACAGTGACCATCTGCAGCATTCCAAAAAAATTCTGTTTTGGATAATAAATTGGATATCAGTTTTCTTCAGAGAAACAAACATAAAAGCTATCAAAAGCATAATAAATACTTGTAGTTGTGGCCTCGCACTTAAAAGTCTGAAATTTGTACAAAGCACTTCATATCTGCACAACACTACTTTCTGAGGGCTCACTCTGCAATGAGCTGCACAGCAGTGAGTATGCCAGCAGTCAGACCAAAGAATCGCTTAAAGGACAACTACATGCTTCTTTGCTTGTTTACTCAACTCCAAAATGTTTTTCTTCCCTATCTTATGATGGTACCACTGAAGAAAATTCAGTCTGCTGCATTAAATCGTGATTGTGAATGTTTCTTTCACCCTCGTTGCTACAACTCCGGTACCGTGAGCCATCTTTCAGGTTATCACAATCTCGCAGAGCTGTTTAAACTGTAAGGGCGCTGGAACAGCATAGTAATAATGCCCTGTGCTGTTTTCAACTCTTTCCTATGTTGCTGTCAAAGCACCACTCACAGACCGTCCCCTTCCTTCTTTTCACCCAAGAAACGCCTTGATTAATTAAATATGCATTATATATGTTTACACTGCCTTCAGCAGCCAATAAAAAGGCAATCCTTGACTACTCCAGGAACTATTCTCGTGAGTGTAGTTGTAACACGCAGCTATTTTCGTGAAGGATTAGTTCTGTATCTGCTTAGCATGCAGCCAGTGTTCAACAATTGGATATATTTTTTTTAATTTCTGAACTCGGTAAGTTTCACTTTTCTACTGCATAGAGTTATATGTGTATGCCGGAGTTAAGCTTATTGAGCAATTAACCTTCCCTAATGCCATTTCTGTGTCTTGATCGTATTCATAGCAGTTTATTATGCCCTAATGCTACAAATAGTTTCATTAAGGTAGACTTTTGTTTTTGTGTGGGGAGGGGGTCTTGCACCTGTGTAATTGTATTTATTGTTTTTTTTTTTTTCAATTCTCATTCATCTCCTTACAATAAGTAAATTAATCGGGTCAAGGCAAAACTAATAGCAGAAATGGTCACATTTTAAATATTGCTCGTATAAACTTAGTTGTTCAGATTACAAGATTTGTGTGCACTTTAGGAAAAATTTAAAGTCTACAACTCAAATGTATGTCATTCATTTGTGACTGAAGTCCGTGGGCATTTCCCTTAAAAACTGTTACTGTTATGACACCACAATCTGGACATTCTGATTCCTAGGAACATTGGTAGTGACTTTGGAGCCGTGGACCTCTCACTGTCGCAATCAACGTTACAGTTGCTATTATTTCATGCTGCTTAGCCTGTAAACTAATGAAGGAAGAACTCAAAGCAAAAATAGAACAAAGAGAGAGTTTGTGTGTTTGTTTGTCTCTGAGTGTGTGAATGTATGGGTGCATGCCAGTTTGAGTGAGATCGATGGAGCAATTACTGCTTTTGCTGATTACGGACTGTGAAAGGAATGTATGAATTTGCAAAAGACATATAAGTATGCACGTGTGTGTTTGTGTTTTAGTTTCTGCGTGTGTGACTGTAAGCATGTTTGAATGAGACCTAAAGTGTGTTTGTCAGTTTATGCATGTATGTGTGTGTGAATGAGATCGCGTTTGTGTATTTCTGCTTGGCAAGAGTGACAGCGATCATTCTGTGGCAGAAGCAGCAGCGGTTTGCATTACTCGGAACCTCCCTAGTTCAAGATCTCTGACAAAAGACATAAACGGGCAATCTGTTCTCCGAGCAAGAAACCTGGGCAAAACCTATACTGACAAATGCTAAATGTATTAGACTTAGAAGCATGATGGAATAAACGGCATTTGAGTTTGTATTTTGAAAAGGATTTCAAACCTGAAGCTAAACTTTCTTGCTCATATTTAGTGCCTTCTAGCATAAGTAATGATGCCGAAATTTGCATTTTTTTTATCATGACTGCATCTTTTTGGTGTTAGCCATTGCTGCCATTGGATTCCATTTGTGTCTTGGGCAACTGTTGACTGTACGTCCAATACCTCTTTTACTCTGCTGAATCTCCAGATTGTTTTCACCTCAGTTTTTGTCTGTCCCTCTTAAATAATGACATACAGAAACCATTTTTGGTTAGCAAATTTCTGTGTTAATATTAGCAATGTTTAAAATCTATTTGTATTTTTGTGATTTTGGCCCTCATTTTTGATCTAGCGTTGTCCTAATTTTTTGTACTAAGAGGTTAATAGGTGTGAAGTCTGCTTAAATGTAGCAGTTTATGGATGATGCCTTTGTCAAGTGTTGAAGCCGATGACTATATTAGTGCTGCTTATTTTCATTTTAGTCTATGTATGATGCCTTTGTCAAGTGTTGAAGCCGATGACTATCTTAGCGCTGCTTATTTTCATTTTAGCTCAGGCAGATATTTTTGTTCTCTGTATAAGAAGTAGTAATAGGAATCCAAATTTTATTAACAAAAAAAAACATTATTTAGTAACATAGATAAAAGCTACTTAGTAAGTGTTGGATTTTGCTTTTTCCCTATGTACCCTTCTTGCCTATAAGTTAGAATTGAGTGCAAGCATTTTTCCATGGAATTACTTGCATTGCTTGCTATGTTTGATGCTGTTGATTATTCTAAGAGTGAATACCTAGCAAGGAGTAGCAAAAGGATACCGGACAGATAGTAACTGCCTTTTCCTCTTCCCTACCCAATAATTAAAGTGTTGAACTTAGTTTGTGTCCCTGTTTCCTATGTGGAATTTTTTTTCCATAGGATCATAGGAGGTTACTAGGCTATTGGCCCTAAGGCCCTTATAAGCCTAGCCAAGAGTTTAGCCCATGTTTAGACAAGTCTGCACCAGATGCCTCTGTCCAGCAAGGACCTGGGAGGAATCCCAGGGGTATATTTTCTGTTTCCCAGCCAGTTATTCTGGTTGCTCTTAAAAAGGGGTAAAGAGGTACTTCTGCTTGACGTGGAGGGAGAGTCTATTCCATAGATGCTGGAGTCTCTGGGACACCAATCTGTCCCCCCCAACAAGTTCTGCAGCTGTCACAGACCAGGTTGAGGCTGCATGTGCGAGTTACTAGAGTGGTGCTTACTTGCGGATATGCAGTAGTCCCATCAAGGTTGGTTCTGTGATCGTCTTATATGATGAACAGAGGTCACCTCTGAGAAGTCTGTATGAAAGTGAGTAGAGTGAATAGGGCTTTTAGCATGTCTGTGAATGGTAGATGTTTGAGGCCCTGGATTCTCCTGGTGAGGAACCTCTTTGGTCTCTCCAGCTGCTGCAAGTACTTTGCTAGTTACACGCTGAAAGGCACATTGTACTCAATAAAGGGCCTTATAAAGGAAGATTACAGGGATGTTATGACCTCCCTTACTTATGAGGTGGGCCATGTAGAAGGCTTTCTGTACAATGGAACAACATGGTGGTCAAAAGTCATAGGTAGGTACTAGGCTATCGGCCCAAGGGCCTATGCAAGCCTAGCCAACAAGGTTCCCTGACTTACACCACCCAGGAAAGTTATTTTCCTGTGCCACTGACGAGCAGACACACAGAAGTAATCCCTGGGGTGTATTTCCTATTTCCCATCCACTCATCAAGATATTTTTTGAAGAGTGCTAATGAAGAACTTTGCTTGACATAGATGGTAGCCTGTTCCAGAGTATGGGAAGTCTCTGGGATAGGAATCTATCCCTCCAGCATGTCCTGTTTATTGTGGTGACAAGGTTTAGGTCCCTAGATCGTGTAGCTCGGAGGGATTGGGATTTCTTTTGGTGTAGCATGTCCAACATCTCTGGGTTTGACATAACTTTATATGTTAGGCAGAGATCACCTCTGAGTAGGCGATATGCTATGGAGTAAAGCTGGAGTTTTTTGAGGCGGTCAGTGTAGGGCATTTGTTTGAGTCCAGTAATCCTCTTTGTGAGGTACTTCTGTGGCCTTTTCAGCTGCTGCAGATGTCTTGTGAGGTACATTCCAAAAGGGGCGTTGTACTCTATAATGGGTCTAATGAGTGATGAGTAGAGGGTAACAATGACCTCTTTTTTCCTGGACGAGAACCCTTTTATGATGAGGTGTGCCACGTAGAAGGACTTCCTGACTACTGTGGCGATGTGACTATCAAAGGAGAGACTACTGTCCACCTGGGTCCCAAGGTCTCTTATCATGCATTCGGTGTTAAGTAGATTGCTGCCTATGTGGTAGTTCATGGGTACAGAGTTTTTACCAAAGGGATGACACTGCACTTTTTGGCATTGAGCTTGAGGCCATGGCTCTGACACCAGGCATCTGTCTCAGAGAGGCCCTTCTGTAGGATGTTCACATCATTTGGGGACTTGACTATGGCTCCTAGTTTGCAGTCATCTGCGAACTTCATTAGCCCAGAGGCCTTCTGTGTTAGCCTGTACTTAAGAGAAGTAGATACCAAACAGGAGTGGTCCCAGGACGGAACCCTGTGGTACTCCACTTGTCACTGGTTTTAGGTCAGATTTGGAGTCTGCAACTTTTACAGTGTGGGTTCTGTCAGTGAGCCATTTGGCAACCCATCTTGTGACATAGGGATTTATGCCTAGTTTATTGAGTTTAGCTATAATTCCAGAATGGGGGATGGTGTCGAAAGCCTTGGCGAGGTCAAGATAGGCTGTGTGAACCACTTTACCCTCATCTACGGCTTTGGTGACTGCCTCAAAGAAGTCGATCAGGTTCAGGAGGCATGATCTGCCTTTCACAAATCCGAACTGGGTGGGATCCAGAGTTTGGAGGTTACCAATGTCTTTGTTTATGAGTTCCATGATGATACGTTCCATGGCTTTGCAGACCAGGCTTGTCAGGCTAATAGGTCTATAGTTCCCGGGATCAGTGGTGGCTCCCCCTTTGTGGAGTGAGATAACCGTTGCTGTGCACCATTCAGTGGCACAAAGCCTGATGCGAGGCTATTATTGAACATGGTGCTTAAGTGGGGAGCCAGTTCATTCTGAAGTTCAAACGCAGCCTGGGATGTTGTCCGGTCCCATGTCTGCTGCTTTTTTGGTTTTAGAGAGTGCAGCTTTCACCTGCGTAGTTGTGATTACAGGGATTCTGCATTCTTCCTGTATAGATATGGGCCCTTTAGGGGGTGAGGGGTAAAGTTAGCAGTGAACCTATCTGCCAGGATGTTGGCAATATCAGTTGGTTCTGTAATTTTTATGCCTTTGTGCTGTAACTCAGAGCAGATCTGGGTGTTGCCATTGAGATTCTTGACATAGCTATAGAATGCTTTGTGGTTGTCCTTGGAATTAGTGGCAATTTTATTTTCGTAGCTAGCTTTGGAGGATCTTATAAGGGATCTCAGCTTCTTACTGAGGCTGACCAGGGAGCTCCTCCACTCATGGGATTTTACTCTCTTTTGCAACAGTTTCTTCCTTCTATTGTACAGTTTGTTTATGGCAGGGGACCACCAGATTGGCTTCCTTTTGTTGGAGGGTAGCGTCTTGGTTCTGTTTGGGATAGCACGATCCATGCACTCATGTAGGTGCTTATAGAGCGCATTTGTGTAGGATTCAGCAGTTGTAACTGTATTGTCCATCTGCATGGGTGTCATGAAGTTCACTAATTCTGTCTTAAGAAGCATGAAGTTGGCTTTGGAGAAATTTCTTACTGTGGTTTCCTTAATGGGGGTGGGGGTGGGATGTGGATATCGAGGTCAACCTGGCAACCCAATTCCCTGACGACTGATTGTGTGCTTAGGACATTTTTATTAATGAAATAATTTGTGGGGATAACACTCTCCCCCAAAGGGGATGATGATGTATTTTTTGGTATTCAGCGTGAAGCTATGTTTCTGGCACGAGTCATTTGTCTGAGTGAGACCCTCTTGGGAAGATATCTACATCTCTAGGGGAATTGATGACAGCAGCCAGCTTGATGTCATCTGCAAACTTGGTCAGCCATAGCCCACTGGTTTTGTATTCTATCTCAGAAAAGTATATCCCAAGTAACAGAAGCCCCAAGATCGAACCCTTGTTATGGGTCTACTGCTTGAGTTGGCTTACCCTATTTTGACTAAGTGGTTTCTGTCAGTGAGCCAGTTTGCTACCTGTCTGGTAATATATGGATTGATTCCTAGTTGAAAGAGTTTATCTATTACACCCGAGTGGAGAAGAGTGTCATAGGCTTTGGCCAGGTCAAGGTAGGCAGTGTGCACCCTCTTTCTCTCATCCATGGCTTTCATGACTGTCTCAAAGAAGTCGACCAAATTTAGCAGACATGACCTCCCCTTAAACAAGCCACACTGTGTGGGATCGAGTGTTTGTAAGTTCACAATGTCCTTGTTAATGTGGTCCATGCAGATCAGTCTTGGATGGGTCTGTAATTTCCTAGATCGGTGAACGCTCATCCTTTGTGTAAGAGGGTGACAGTGGCTGTCCTTCACTCAGCTGGGCCGAATTCCGTATTCAGGCTTTGCTTGAAAAGGGCAAATAATGGTGCTGCAAGTTCCTGCCTGAGTTCACATAGGATGCAGCCTGGGGTGTTATTCGGTCTCATGGAGGCTGTCTTTTATGACTTTGAGAGAGCAGTCATAAACTGTTCCCTAGATAAAGGGGAAAGGGGCAGGTACTGGACATGTACTGATATATTGATGGGGGGACAGATATGTGAAGTTTTTGCTGAATCTGTCAGCCAGCAAGTTTGCTACATCTACTGCATTTGTATATGTGGTGCCCTTGGCCACCAGTTATGAACAGATCTGAGTACTTCCTTTGAGGTTGCAGACATATGTGAAGAAGGCTTTATGATTGTCTCTAGTAGATATGGCCAATTTGGATTTGAAGTTTGCTTTGGAGGATTTCACTAGTGCTCTTAAGAAGAACATTGTGCTTGTGGGAAAAGTAGTGCTAGGCTACCTGACAGCTGAAACAATGCTACAAGTAGGCCATGTGACAGATGTGACATAATACACAAGGAAAGAAGGCCAGTGCTGCCAATGCTTTTATACATGCATGTGAACAGCATAGCAACTCATGCCTGCATATCATGCCTATCTGGCACAAAAAGGGCAGCATGGCAGCCACCAGGTAAGACTCTGTGGGTCTGCACATTGAAATGCCAATCCTTGAGTCAAGTAAATGGTTGGAAAATGGAGTATATAGAAAGGAGTCATGTCATTGAACCAAACAGCTTTTAATTGAGTACCATTATTTAAAAAAAACATCTTAGGTGATCACAAAAGTGAAGTTTTTTTTCTGTTACTGCAACTTATATGCTTCACAACTTATAAACAAAGGTATGGAATCTAAATTCAAGGAAGTCATTGTTCCAGTGTATTTGGCATTCATCAGACCTATCATTGAGTACAGTGCCCCTTTTGGTATGTGCCTAACCAGGCATAACCAACAAGTGGAACGTCCCCAGAGGTTCCTCACTAAAAGAATACAGGGCTTAAGTAATATGTCCTGTGCAAACCACATCAAGGCTGCATTCTTGTATTCTCTCTCCTACAGGCTTTTGAGGGGAGATGTATGCCTCACATACAGGCCATTGTCAGACCCGCCTCTGATGGACTTCCTGAATATCTGTAAAACAAACAGCACCAGAATTACCCATTCTAAGGTTTTGAATCTTGCCTGTGATATAAATAGGACCTGCTGGAGAGACAGGTATGTATCCCAAAGACTACCCTGTCTCTGGAACAGTCTTCCCATCCATGTGAAGCAGAGTTCCTCCCTAACCCAATTCAAGTACAACTTGTATAATTGGATGGGGAACAGGAAATTCATCCCTGGTTTGGCACCTATGTCTCTAATGGACACAGGCAATCTGTAAATGGTTCCTCTCCCAGGTCCTAGCTTGTAAAGGTTTAATCTCCCAGGCCCCTGCTTACACTTATCAAGGGTATCAGAATTTGCCAAAGGCTTGGGAAGCATGGCTAGGCTTAAAAGACCCTTGTGGTTGTCAGCCTAGTAAAACCTATGAACCTATCTCCGAGGTCACATAACAGTGAGGAAACATGCAGTCTTAAAGCTTGATGATTACACCATGACCAAATGACATTCACTTTAAAGCCATTTGGTAAAGAGAGCCTGATTCACATTCAGAAGAGGGTAGGTGGGAAGATAGTGAGAGAAATTGTCAATGGGGATAGAGGGAGAAGGGCAGCTTAGGGGGGCACACAGGAAGACATGAAACAGATTTGGATAGAGACAGTAGATAAACAGAAGTTTGGGAGGACAGTGAATGGACATGTACATTGGGTGGACAGTTGGTAAGGAGTGGGTTGGATTATGAACAAGGAAATGGGAAATGACACACAAGGGTATAAGTACTAAAGAATGGGGTATGATCCTGGCATGATTGTATACCAGTCCAGCTGAGAAGGTGTCATTACTCACTTGAGTGGCCAGTGTGTTGTCAGATGCTTGACCAGTTGCTGGATGCTGGTTTCACAACTCCATAAGCCATGTCAGAAGGCACTCCATATTGCAGTGGTGGGCATCCAATTGCTGCTGGTGCAGCCATAACTGGGAGATAGATTTCTTTATTTATTGACATTTGTTTACCGGGAAAGTCCAACTGGGTAATAAATAGCCATTTTCAACAGAGACCTGGGTAGATAAGCTCCAGATAGTTAGATAATATCAAATAAAATAGTATAGATGTAATAAAAAAAAACTGCATATACATACAGTTTGACAGTGGAATACATAGGATACAATGAAGCATGAGGAGACACCATCGATTTAGTAGTAATAAGAAATAAAATAAAAAAATGACAAGTACGTCAGTCTGTATATACAGAAGTATTAGTCGGCCATGGTGGTGTAGCGGTTACAATTTTCACCTCTCAACAAGAGGTTCTTCGGTTCCGTTCTCTGCTGGAGCACCTTCTGTGCGGAGTCTTCATATCCTCCCTGCGGTCCAGTGAGTTTTAAAGACATGCATTAGATGTGTGTGTGTGTGTGTCTTCTGTGAAGGTTGGGTGATGGACTGGCAACTCGACACCGTAAAAACTCCACTGCCAATCAGTCTGCGGACAGCTGATCCTCTGTGGTGACCCCTAATGGGAGAAGCCGAAAGACTTTGCTAGTCTTTTATGCTAGGGAAAAAGATGTACAAGTATCCCCCCCCCCAAGAGTGTGGAGAGGGTAGGTGTTGAAAGGTACAGTTAGTATGATGAGTGGTTAGTATGTATATGTAGTACTTTTTAGTATAGACCATACAGTTGATGTGCATGGGTACAGCCATGAGTTAATGAGAAATTCTTTGAGAGAGGTCTTGTATACATTGAGGCTAGTTTTAGTTCTGCTTGAATGTGGGATAGAGCTCCATAGTTTGGCTTTGCTGTGTGAGTATAAACTTTGTCCCATACTTTTTTGGGCTTATATATTTGTCTTGAGAGTACAGGGGGCGATGTGGGATATAGTAATGAAGTACTGGGGAGATAGAAGGTCAGGTAGCAGGGTTATAAAGTTATTTATGTGTTAGAAGAAGTTGTGTTTGGGCTAGCTGATGTGGGAGTTCTAACCAGCTGACAGCACATAATGTAGAGCAATGATTAGCTCTTTGTGACAGGTTAGCTACAAATCTAGCTGTCTTATAACAGCATTGCTCCAGCTGTGATTTGAGTAATCTGGATGTTAGTCAAAACAGGTGAGCCGTAGAGAAAACAAGCTAAAAGGTAAGAGTTAGTTAATGTGATTCTACCAGAAGAACTAAGGAATTTTTTCTGTATGTAGCAGGCCTATATTTTGAGTTTAACTATACAGTTTTGTATGTGAAGATCAAACTTTTAAGTTGTCATCTATAATGACTCCAAGCAACTTGGTGTGGAGAACTACTTCAACAGCTGTATTGTGTAGAGAGAGAAGTGGAAGTTACTTTTAGAACTGGCACATGACTTATGAAAAAATACAGTTTCTTTTTGGGGTTGAGTAAAAGTTGGTTTTGATGTAGCCACAGTTCAACTGAGTTGAAGGCATTTTATCGCATGGATTGTAGTTGTAGTGAGTTGTCCCATGAGCAGATGAGAGTTGACTCATCTGCATACTGAATAATTTTATTTATTTATTTTACATTTGTTAACCGAGATAGTCCATCTGGATACATGTCCATTTTCAGTGGAGGCCCGGGGAAAAAAAGCTCCTAAGAGACCATTTACAATACATACAGACAATGCTTAAAAACATATTTCAACTAGGTCCACTAAGAGTATCTAGTTGAGAACACATATTCAGTGTCATGCTATAGATAGGTACATTTTTTCAGTAGGTTTATAAACAACAATAAAGCAAGCAAACTAACACAAACATACTCTAATTCTTTTGTTGTGGTATACAAGTTAATGCAGTTGAGTCAAAAGATTATTTATTAAGGCAAGAGTTGCATTAGTATAGGCTTGGGACTGGAGTTAGTCTGGTGTGGAGCAGGGACAAAGCCATTTGTTGTTTAGGTGACTTTTTTAGGTAGGAAAGATTCAAGGGTTATAGATGTTGGCAGGGAGTTCCAGATTTTGGACATGTAAGAAGAGTAGAGGGAGTCACCAGCATGGTTGTGGGTTCTAGTAACTGTTAGTAATTTGTCTGTGGAGCGGAGTTGACTAGGACAGGAGTACTGTTGGATTATGTTACTTACTGAAGGTGTTTTATATGGCTGGGAGAGCAGTTTGTGACTGATAAGTTGATTATAGATTAGGAAATTTGGCAGTTCAAGCCAGCCCAATTCCTTTAGGTTGTGACAGTGATGGGTTTTGAAAGAGCTGTTATTAGCAAATTTGGCTATCTGATTGTAGCAGGAGATCATTTTGTTGGTTTCTGTTTTGGATAGATTGGATAGATTGGTCAAGATTGGAGGTGCATACAATAGTGTTGAGAGAAGGTGGGTATGAGCTATTGTGGATCTAGTGTTATGGGTCAGGAAGGATTTGTGTTTGTAGAGACTACCTAGCTTTTTGTTTGTATTTTTAATAGCTAGGTTAATGTGTATATCAAATTTTAACTTATCGATGGTAACTCTGAGTAGTTTTGTGTGGTATTCAGGTGAAATAGGGGTACCATTTTTAGAGTAAATGGTGGAGGAGGAGATAGGAGTGGTAATTTGTGAGGGATTAAATAGGAGAAGCTTGTTTTTTGGGGGGGGGTTAAGGATGAAGCCATTCTCAATAAGCCAGTTTTCAACTGAGTGGAAGTTATCCTGGGTTTTATTGTGTAGCTCTGCCAGGGTAGGGGCACTACATATAATAGATGAATCATCTGCATATTGGATAAGGCTAGAACTATTTGCCACTGAGTGGAGATTATTTGTAAAAATTGAGAACAGCAAGGGGCCAAGTATAGATCCCTGAGGTACCCCAAGTGCGACAGGTAAGTGTGGAGACAGGTTATTGTGCCATTGTACCGCTTGTTGCCTATTGCTGAGGTAGTTTTTGAACCAAGAGACTGATTGGTTGTCTAAGCCTAGGGTTACAAGGTGGGAGAAGAGTTTATCATGGTTAACCATATCAAATGCTTTTGATAGGTCTAAGAAAAGGGCTGATGAAAGTTTACTGTTCTTCCTGTTGTGGTTTATGATATCTGTGAATGCAAACAGGGCTGTAGTTGTGCTATGACCCTGGCGAAAACTATGTTGTGTTTGAAATATGAGTTCTTGATTGGTAGGGTGGGACGTTAACTGATGGTGAATACATTTTTCTAATATTTTAGATAGTGGGGATAGGATTGCATTTGGTCTGTAGTTTGATATGTCATAGGATCCTCTCCCTTTGTGAAGGGGTATAATGTAGGCAGTTTTCTAAATCAGGGGTGCTGTGGCTTCAGATATTGATCTGTTTATTAGTATAGAGACCGGTATAGCTATTCCAGCTGCTGCCAGTTTTAAGAATTCATTGGGAAGAGAATCAGCTCCTAGTGTTGTTGGTTTTAATTGGGAGAGTAGTTTTCTTAGGTAGGAGGTTGGGGTGGGTTGTAGCTTAAAAGTGGGACTGTCGCTGGATGTAGGGTGGTCACTTGTATTGGCAGTGAGTTGCTTTTGTGCTAGGGCAAGTACGGTTTCAGTAAAGAATATATTGAATGACTGAGCTATGTTTTCTTTTGTTAGACCTGTAGTTGGGGGTGGGGTAATGGCTTTTGCAGGGTGTAGTAACTTGTTTAAACCTGCCCAGAATTTCCTAGGGTTATTCATGTGTTGTTTTTGATGGGTAATAAAGTAATTTCTTTTATCTTGCATGACTAGTTTCTTGGTGATATTTCTAATTTGTTTGTATGCTAGTTGTGTTTTGGTGTTTTTGTTGGACCTCCAGGTTGTCCAGGCTGTATTCCTTTCTGTTATTTTTTGCCTAGTTTCCCTTGTTAACCATGCAACTGTATTAGCTTTAACTCTTCTAGTTCTTACAGGGGCATGCCTATTCAGTATTTCTAAGAAGATGGTGTTGAAGTGTTCGGAAGCCTCATTTACGGGTAGGTAATACAGTTCAGACCAGTTATATTGCTTTAGCTTTTGTGTGAAGTTAGTTGGGTTAAAGTGTTTTTGTTCCTGATTGTTTGAAGTATTGGGGTTTGGGGGTGGTGGGAATTATATTTAAGTAAGAAGGTAGTTTGATGGTCACTTAATGAGTCAGGAAGGGTGCCTGCTAAGTAGGAACAAGGTATTTTATTTAGTAGTATCCAGTCTAATAGTGTTTCTTTATTAGTATTCGTGGCTGTTCTAGTGGGCTGATTGATTACTTGAGAGAAGGTTAGCAGGTTGATATGGTTAGTGGGTGCTTAGGAGGAGCATGTGAGCCAGTCTATATTAAAGTCTCCTAATACTATGGTCTCTTGAGGCATGGATAGTGATAGCCATTGAAGTAATGTTTCCAAAGTAGGGATATTATTGCCTGGGAGGATATAACCTGTTACTAGGTTGATGTTTTTTTTTGTTACATATTTTGAGCCTAGTTAAGAGTATTTCTGCGTTATCCAAAGGGGGCGTCGATATCTCAAATTTAGTTATGGTCAGAGTATTTTTGTAAATCAGGGCAATGCCACCGCCCTTTTTCTTTAGTCTATCTTGCCTAAGGATACTGTACCCAGGTGGAAGGATCTCTGTATCCTTGGTAGATGGTTTAAGCCAAGTTTCTGTTAAACTGATTATATCTGGGCGATATTGTGAGATTAGAGTATGAAACTCATGTATTTTATTGTTTATGCTCCTAATATTTAGATTTTGGAGGAGTAGACTATTTAGTGGCCTGATGTTAATTTGGGTTAGATTGGGAAGATGTGGTTTAGCCAGAGGATTTATATCATAAGGTCCTGGTTTTGGGTGGATATCACCAGCATTTAGGAGTTGTTGATTGTTTTGCTATAATTTAACTAGTTTTTGTTTTACTGTTAGGTATTTATGGGTTGCCGTTGATTTGGGGTAGGTGGTGATGGGCTTGAGATGGGTATAGCTTATGATAGTAGTGTTGAATAGGGTGGGATTTATTGTTGGGGAGTAATTGGCTGGGATGGGAGTAATAATGGCAGTGGAACTATGGGTAAGGGGGAAGTTATTTTGTGCAGGGTAGTTGTATGAAGTGATGTGGTAGGTACATGCTAAGAAGAGTAGTAGGGTCATGTGCAGGAAGAAAGTCTTCATAGTTAAGGAGTATTGTTAATCATATGGAGTTTGTAGGAGTGAGTTTAAAAGATGTATCAGGGTTGGAAGGGATTGGAGTGGTTGTTGGATCTGTAAGGGGGTGGGAGGGATGTGGATTGGATGCTGGATGATTAGGGGGAGGGGCTAGAGAAGTATAAATGCAGTTGATTTGGGGGTGGGTGGGAATTGGGGGTAGGGGAGTGGAGAGAGCTCATAGGGCGAACAGAGCAGGCTAGAACAAATGAGGAGAGTGCAGCAGAAAAAGTATCAGCAATGGTAGCACTATAAGGTAAGTGGGTAGTTAAATGATTACTGTAAGGGAAGATAAATTCTAGAGTAACAAACTGAAAAATGAAGTTCGTGATTTTAGCAAGGAAGGGAGTATATATATAAGAGTTGAAGGAGGTAGGGAGTAGAAAATAGATAAGAAAAAAACACCAGTTTTGGTACTAAAGCCTCAGGAGATGTATTGTAGTACTAGCTAATTTGTTTGTAGGTGCTGCCACCTACTGGTATAAGAAGGATAGCAGTCAGAAGAGTTAAATATGACTAGTTTGTAGTAATTGATTTACAGGGTTTAAAGACCTGAGGGGAGAGAGTAGTACGCGGTCTGTGGTAGGCTGCTGAAAGAATGCACACTCGGGAGGGCAGACAAGCACATAAATGGATAATAAAAAGTAGCTTAATTGGCTAGGTTTATAGGTAAATACATGTGGCTACATACATTCACAGAAACTTTTTATTTGGGAGTCCCCACAGCAGATTGCTTATTAGGTGACCCAGGCTAGCAGGCAAATTCTGGGAGTCTTCTGGGTTTAGGCAGGAGGTAGTCCTTTTGAATATATTGGCAGGGAGGGAGCACCCGAGGTGAATTACATACTGATAAAAACTTCCAAATTCCATCTTCTCTAACAGCAGGACACATGTTGGATGGCAGATAAAGCCATCAGGATACATCAGTTATCTCCCCTATCCCACAACGAACTCTGGTGCCATTCCCCTTCATATCTGTAGTATGACCACGAGATGTGCTATTCACTTCAGTATGCTGTAGTTTCCAAACAATTAAAATAAAAAAAAAAAGCTTGCTGAGAAGTGTATAAGTTATTGATGAAGATGTTAAACAGTGGACTGAGAATTGAGCCTCTAGGATACCTGTTTTAACCAAGAGAAAGGGAGAGAGAAGCGAGATTTCTGTCTTTCAGACAGGTAGGTAAAGAACCATAGAAGAGCCGGTTTGGAAAGGCCTAGAAATTAAATCTGAGTCAGAAGTTTCTCATGTGACACTATGAAAAACTTTTGAGAGCTATAGAAAAACAAAAGAGATCAACTTTCCTTGGTCTGTAGCCTTATCAGTGGTGTAAGAAAAGTTGAGGAGAGCTGTAGTGCTGCTATGGCCTTGTGGGAAACCATGTTGTGTTGGGGTTAGGAGATTGTTTTATAAGAGGTACTGAAGGAGTTTCTTAAGAATACAGTTTTCCAGGGTCTTAGAAAGGCAGGACAGGATAGCAGTTGGCCTAAAGTTAGATATTTCAGAAGAGTTACCTCCTTTATGGAGCAGAGTTTTTTTTCCAGAGGGCAGGGACATATGGGATACATATGTTGAGAATTAAGACTGGGTCTGTAATAGTATGTACAGCGAGCTTAAGGTACTCCAGCAGTTATATCACCAATAGTAAGAGAAGAGAGTTTCACTTTCTTTAGTATCCATCTAACATATGATGTGGAGACAAGTTGTAGATTAAAGGTAGAGATGTTCATGTTTCACTGTTGCAGTCATTACATTTGGGTTATCTGCTTGCAGGTAGACCTCAGTCGGCCTGATTATCAAAGTCGTGGGTCCTGTGTCAATTGCTCTTCCGTAGTCAGGGGTATAAAGCATGCAGCCGAAGCCATTATTTCAGTCTTTCTTGCTGTGCAGTCCCCGAAGCAGAAGCAGTTCGCAAGTGCCGGTTGGCCGACTCCTGAAATTTTCATTTTCGAGTTTCAGATCTGAAGTCTTCAGCAAAGCCAAGTACCCCGTTGGGGATCCTTTTTCTTGCTCTAAATCGATGTCAGTAAAAGTTAACAATTGTATTTCTTGTGGAAAGCAAATACCTCATAAAAATTTTCATTCGTACTGCATTCCTTGCCTAGGCCCAGACCATGACATCCCTCTCTGTCAGTTTTGTGCCTTATTCAAACTTCGAACTGTTCGTCGTCGGTTCATTATCACATCTAAATATTTTGGTACTTTGTTCAATTATCCAGAAGTGGCTTTGTTAAGCCACCTGACTACCGACATTCCAAAAAAGCGCAAAGATAAAGACGGAGACAGACTGCATAGGTCCAAAGCTGCAGACACTTCTGCTAAGCTAGTCGCCAGTTCACCAGTACTTAGTGAGGTGCTTTCGCAACCCCTGATACCCGCTACTTCAGATTCACAGGCCTCTACTCAGACCCATTTGGAGTCCAGGTATGCCGCGAGATGCTTCTTTGAATGTGGAACCTGCGGATGTGTCTATTTTGGATGTGTCCGGAGCTTCTGTGCAGGCATCGGCTTCTAAGGGTGTATTCAGGCATACTGACTTGCCTTAAACTGCCAGTGTCATATGTTAAAGTATCAGCAGCATATTATTGGATTTCTTAAACAGAAAATGATGTTGATTCCTGACTGTGCTGAAAATAAAGAATTACAGGATTTAATGCTGAGCAAGTTGGAAGACATACTTTGCAATATGGTTTTGATTCATTAGAGGCATCTTGCAGGGCTGCTGTCACTGGGTCTGTACTTAGAAGGCATGCTTAGCTTAAGGAGCAATCTTTGCCAGATCATGTTAAAGCTAAATTACTGGATGCTCCCTTAAGCCAAGACCGCCTGTTTGGCAACAAAGCAGAAGTAGTACTTAAAAAGATGGAAGAAAAAGCTAAATCTATGCAAACTGTTAAAGATTTCCTGCAAGTACAGCCTCCCAGGTTTAGTAAGCACTGGCCTTCTAAGAATTGGTCCTTTCCTGCCTCTTCCAGGCCTTCTCAGTCCAAACCCAGGACCAGCAGACCACACAGGCTTCAGTCTCAAGGTACTCACAGGCCTAAGCAGTGGGGGGCTCCGACTTCCAAAGCTAGAAGTAGTAAGACACCCCCCCCTATGGTAAGCTGTCACAATGACTTAACTTTAAATCTTCCAAGCCCTACTCAACTAACTGTTCCTTTAGGGGAAAGATCGCTCTGCATGCAAAAAACTGGGAACACATTACGAAAGGCAAATGGGTTTTAAATATTGTTTCCCAAGGATACGGATTCCACTTTCACTCCTTACCAACTCCAAACGGTTGGCTAGACCTACCCCCAAATCAGTGGGCAGAGGCTCAAAAGCAGGTTCTCTCTCTTCTAAGTATCAGGGCTATTCAACCTGTCCCAGAAGAGGAATGGGGGCAAGGTTTTTACTCGAGACTTTTCCTGGTACCCAGAAAAGACAATTCCTGGCATCCTATCCTAGACCTGTCTATCCTAAACACCTTTTTGGTAATCCCAAAATTCAAAATGCTAACTCTTCATCAGCTGCCCATGCCTGGTTGGCAACACTGGATTTAAAGGAAGCTTACCTACACATCCCAATAAGGGAATCTTGCAGAAAATACCTACGCTTCAGAGCAGGCTACATGCACTATCAGTTCTCTGCACTTCCCTTTGACTTATCTACTGTGCCCAGGGTATTCACAAAGTGCCTAGCTCCAGTCATTGCATACTGCAGGCAAAGAAATATTCAAATATACCCATACCTGGACGATTGTCTAATTCGGGCAGAAAGCCAGGACATACTATTGAATCATTTGGCATTTGTAAAGAAATTATTAACTTCTGTGAGGTACACCATAAACGAAAAGAAATCACATCTAGTACCCTGCCAACAAATTGTTTTCCTGGGAGCGAGCTTGAATACAACTTCCCAGATAACCTACCTCACGCCAGAGAAACAAGTTTATTTGACAGCCTACTTCAAACTACTGGCCACAAAGACCCAGCTGTCTGCAAGGAAAATACTGCAAGCCCTGGGGTTCATGGTCTCTTGCATTTTACTAATTCCATATGCAAGACTGCATATGAGGAAACTACAGTGGTATCTAAAAAGCCTATGGTGTCAACATTCTCAGCACCTAGAATAAATTATTCCTATCATCCCTTGTCTAAAGACAGAGTTCCTTTGGTGGGCAGAGGCCTGCCACCACAACAAAGGACTGCCATTCACTCTACCCCCACCACCCAAACCCTAACAACAGACACATCAGACTATGCATGGGGGGCTCACTTGGCAGGGCAGTGCATTCAGGGCAAATGGAACCCGAGCCAAATGCACCTGCATATCAATCAAAAAGAAACTTTAGCTGTACAGAATGTTCTGACAGCCTTCACGGACCACATTCTTCCAGGACAATTATTGGTAAAGACAGACAACACCACTGTCATGTGGTACATAAACAGGCAGGGGGGGATCCCACTCATGCCCTCTCTGCAGACTAGCCATGGCTCTGTGGAACACAGCCTTGCACTGCCAAGTGCATCTACAAGCTCAGTTTCTGCCAGGCAAGCTAAATACACTGGCAGATGACCTAAGCAGAAGTCTCATGGATCCAGACGAGTGGAAACTGGAACCAAAGATATTCAACATTTTGAGAAACAAATGGGGGAGCCCATTGATAGATCTATTTGCCTCCCCTCAGAACTAACCAGTTGGACAAATTCTGCCCAAGGACTCCCTACAGACAAGCTTGGAAAATGGATGCCCTGTCCTTCACCTGGAAAAACAGCTTATGCCTTTCCCCCTCTGCCTCTCATCTCCAAAGTTCTACTAAAGATCAAGCAGGACAAACCAAGGACAGTACTCATTGCACCAGACTGGCCACGCCAACACTGGTAACTCCCTCTTGCATAGTGTGTCACTGCTGGAACCATGGCACCTGCCTCAGACCCCTTCCCTGCTGTCCCAGCAGGAGGGCCAGATTCTGAATCCCCAGCTTCAAACCCTGAACCTTGCAGCCTGGCTAATTACTTGAGCTCTCCGCTACCATCCCTCAGTAAGCAAGTGATGGATGTCATTCTGGAGGCAAGGAGGCCTAGTACTAGAAAATCCTATGCTGAAAAAATGGAAAAGATTCTGTTCCTGGAGTCAAACCCAGGGGGATGGGCACAACAGTGCCCAATTTACCACACATTCTTCAATATTTAACTGAAATGCTTCACAAGGCCCTTTCCTTTTCTTCCATTAAAATTCATGCCTCTGCAATTTCAGCTCATTATAATACAGAGCTACCCCTCTTCTCTCATCCACTGCTGAAGCAATTCCTCAGAGGGGCCAAAAACTTAAGACCACCCAGGAGAGCCCATACTCCAGCCTGGTACCTTAATTTTGTATTGGAAAAGCTCACTCTACCTCCCTTTGAGCCAGCTGCAAGTGCAGAGTTGAAATTCCTTTTGTGGAAAACGGCCTTCATTCTAGCCATCACTTTAGCAAGAAGGGTGTCTGAATTACAGGCCCTCATGGCAGTGGAGCTTTTCATCATCTTTCATGTGGTCAGAACCAATCCTTTCTTTATGCCCAAGGTGGTATCCAGTGTGGCCCTTAATCAGTCCATTCATTTGCCAACCACCTTTTCTAATCCACATAACAAAGGGGAACAAATACTGCACTCCTTGGACGTGCACAGACAACTTAGATTTTACTTGGACAGGACTAAGCCTTTCAGGAAATCTGAACAGCTATTGGTTGCGTTTGCTGCAGGGGCAGAGGGGAAGGCCATTTCAAAGCAACTCATTTCTAAGTGGATAGGCCATTGCATTCATTTCTGCTATAAGCACTATGGAAAACCTACCCCACAGGGGATAAGACCACATTCCACCAGGGCTGCATCTACCTCTGCAGCCTTTCTCAGAGGTGTCCTTACCAGGGACATCCTAGAAGCTGCTACCTGGAGTTCTGTACATAGCTTTACCAAGCATTACCACTTGCTAATTTTTTCTAAATGCAGAGCTGGTTTTGCCACTGCAGTCCTGCAGGGCCTAATAGCTGCTTCTAATGCTCTCTAATTGCCTTCTCCCTTCCTTAGCTTTGGGAATCTACCCAAATGTAATGACTGCAACAGTGAAATACGAAGAACATAGTACAGTTGTGTACACTTACCATAAATGTAGATGTTCGAGTGTATTCACTGTTGCAGTCTTGGTTACCCTCCCTTCAGCCCCCTGACTGCTATTGTCTATACCTCTCTTTTTGTTTACTATACATAAAGCTTTCTGGTATATTTGCTTTTTTTGGAGGTGTAACCTTGTATATAATTGCTTCCCATTAGGGCAGCACCTGACATCTGGGGCATGAAAAACATGTAATGGCGTCGACAGCATGCTTTATACCCCTGACTACCTGACGTCATGGAAGAGGAGACAGCAACTGACGCAGGACCAAAACTTAGATAATCAGGCCGACTGAGGGCTACCTGCAAGCAGATAACCCAAATGCAATGACTGCAACAGTGAATACACTCAAACATCTAAATTTATGGTAAGTGTACACAGCTGTACTTTTTGTGGTTGATTAAATGGTTGGGGAGATCTGGAGGTAATAGAGGCTGTGATGTCGATAAAGAAAATGTTAAATTTGGTAGCTGTTTCTGAGGTGGAGGAGTATGCATAGGGGTTTGGCGAGGAAGGAGAGCCAGGTTGAAGAATTTTCGTAGCTGAGCTCCAGAATATATATATATATATATATATATATATATATATATATATATATATATATATATATATATATAGTGTTTGTCCTGTGGGTCTGTGTAATAATTTTTTGTCTAGATATGTTAGTTTCTTGGTGAGGTTATACAATTCTTTATATAAATGTAAGGTTTTGAAGGGTTTTATCTTTGTGCCATTGTGTCCCTGCTTTGTCACATTTTGCCCGGGAGTACTAGTTGAATGTGTCAGCCTGGGGGTTGAAACGTAAGCACAAGCTGTTTTGTGAATCTCTGTTATGAGATATGTAGACTAGGTGCAAGTGTCTGTCTCAACAGGTAGCACACTCACCTTTGGTATTGGAAGATCAGAAGTCTGTGGATTGTGATCCCACAGCAGGTACTTGGATTAATCTTCCATTACTGACACTGCAGTGTGACATGAGGGGGCTGCTGTTGCTGCATTCCAGAGTGTGCTGTCCTTTCGTATGTGATGTTAAACTGAGGTCCCATCTGTTCAAGTTGGTGGTAGCCCAAGTGTAAAAGACCCCACAGTATGTATCGAAAGTAGTACTGGAAGTTTCCTGGTGCACTTGCCAAATTTCTCCTAGTCATTATTAATACCAGCTTCAGTCTCCCTTGAAAAGAGGACAATGACATAGTGAGAGTAACTGTATCAGCAAAGTGTAAATAAATAAATAAAAGCAAATAATTAATTTGGGTTTGTTGAAGAATCATCTGAATTCACCATTTGTCATCTGTATTTGTATATTTTTACACTGAAGCATATCACAGATCATTGCTTTGCTTCCAACAGTTTCACATCTAAAGAATCAATCAAACTCAACCAAACAGAAAAAGGGAGTCGGAGATCCGCAGCTCTAAAATACATGTATATATATATTCTGACTGCTTACATCGAAATTACTGAACATCCTTAAATGACCTTTAGAATGCTTAGTAATTTTTTTAACATCACAGAAAGCACATATAGTTTCTTTAGTAGCAGCAGCTCTGTCACATGGGGAATTGAACCCCAGAATATTGTTATTTAGTGTAAGTAAAAGCCGCAGTGGTACAGCGGTAGCGTTGTTGCCTCACAGCAAGAGGTTCTCCTGTTCGATTCTCGGCTGGAGTGCCTTCTGTGTGGAGTCTGCATGTCCTCCCCGCGGTCGAGTGGCCTCTGAAAGACATGCGTGAATGGGCGTGCCTTCGCTGAAGGTTGGGCATCGGGCTGGCAACTCTGCACCGTAAAAATCTACTGCCAATCATTAATGGACCGGAGTTCTGCTGTGGCGACCCCTAACCGGGAAAAGCTGAAAAGACAAACAACAAGTGTAAGTAAGTAAATGTAAAGCAATGAATTACATTGAATTAACTTAATGAACAGAATTATGATTCTTGGTATTTAACTGGAAATGGCAGTTTGTTGTTTTTTTTTTGCATGTAATAAAATAACAAGACAAACACAGTGTGTGGATAATACTTTCCCAGCATTGCTGTGGTCCATTGTGCTCAGGGATTTGTGCAGTCAGACTAACTTCCCTCATTAAAACTTTTGTCTCTTTGTTTTACTTTCTGTTTCTGGAGTATTGCCTTGGAGAATTATTATTATGTGCTGTTTTGTGTAACATTGTATGGGTGAAAGTAGTAGTTTTCAGAATATTAATAAAAATGGATTATGTTTGATAGCCATTCTTAAGTTATAGTGATATTTCATCTTAATAACATGGAAACCAGCCTAGCATGCCATAGTGGGTCTGACTTGTAGCAGGACAGTAGCAGAAGTCATACTGACTGAGGACAGTATCAGTCTGTAGTTATTACAGTTCAGGCTTTTTTAATGGATAATGTGTTAGTATATACTCCAGTATAAACCTCTAAATTACAAAAAATCCACTTATTAGCTAGGTTGTATAACTTTTACTTGTATGTTTTGTGTGTTAACTGGTAATATCATTGTATTCGTTTTTGTTTACTTTGTATTTCTAAACATTTACTTCACTAACATCCGCTCATTTGCCCTGCTGTGCAATTTTATGTTGTGCGTTATTTCTAATACTTCTAACAGTGTATCATTATTTGTTGTTTACTTTGTTTTTATTCCCCCCCTGGGGTCTGATGTGTAAACAGACCAGTATGAACTAATCCACTCGTAGTGCATGGAATGCGCTGATTATGCTCCGATAGTTGGAAAAAGGTGAATTAGTTAAGCGCCAGAGTGGAGCGAGATCCAACCTTAATTGTTAAACACCCCCTGCTTGTGTTGTTAAGGTCAGGTCTAGAGCATGGCAGTAAAATCTGCCAGTACTATCCAGCAAATGACAGCAACAGTACAAAAGATTTCTTTCTTCCTTGTGACCATACCAATATGATGTCCCAAACTTCCTCTTAAAAACATATGTTTTTAAGTCAAAGTACAGTGGTTTCAGGGATTGTATAGATACTTAATATATATCTTTTGATCTTCATTTAGAAACATTTACGTTAGAAGTTTATTTTGATGGAGAAGATGTATTGGATGGTGTATTTGAAGTAGTACTAAGCCGAGTGAAAGATTTTATTAATCTCTGGAAAATTTATAAAATGATGTATAAATAAAACATATGATTATGATGAATTTGGTCAACTAAGGGACTTAAGTCATGTAGTTGGTTCATTAGCATTTAGAGGTGAAACTTTATGGATATCTCTTCAATCCTGTTTGGGGTAACTGACTGAACCCCTGTGGATTTGGATGTGGTGCAGCCTGTTCTTTTGTCAAATTTGTTTATCTTGAGATTTTTTACATAAATAATAGTTATAAACTCAACAGTTAATGCTGACTGCTTTGGAAAACAATTCTGGCGAAGCATTTAAAGCTGTATGAAAAGGATGTGCAAAGACCAGAACTGAAGGTGATTTTGAGAAAGGTACGAGGTTTGGAGGCATTTAAATATATAGACAGCCTTACAGTTATAAGGCTTTGAAGTTTGCATAAAGAATAGCTCCCTTTAGGAGACAATTTTCATAAATGCATTTTGAAGAAGATGACAGTTTTTCAAATTATTTCTATAAGTAGAATTTATGTGACGATTGGTGCACAAGTGCTTTCTTTGAAAGGCCAAATGTTGCTCACAAGGTTGAGAGAGTAGTCTTTTTTGTGAGTGGGTGAGTGGAAACTGTAGAGGTCTCAGCATATGTATACATTATTGTTAACTAGAGATTGTGATATCTGATTTAAGTCCAAAAGTAGTTTTCGTAGGATGATACTTGTTTTGTGTACCTAAACCAGATGAGAACATAATTTGTTAAAGTTGTGAATTTTCTCCACAGAAGGATTAATGGTTTACTGTAGTGATGTGTGTTCTTTGTAAAATCTGGATGGGTAGTTGTGTTTTTGTGTATTGTATGAAATGATGTGACACAACGGGGAGATTTCTGTAGTTCTAGATTTTATTTGTATGGAACTGTGGACATGTGAACATTTAAATTGTCTAGCTATTCCTTTATGTGTTCCAAAATTTGGGTACACACAAGTTACCATCAGCTGAGGCAGATGAGGTGATCAATTTTAATGCCTCATCCAAAGGAGTACACCTCAGGAATAAAACACCTAGCTCCATATCAGAAGTTTGAGACCTGTAACTAACACTCCTTCAATTTTGAAAAATAAACTGCATTTTCCAGCAATTGCAGTGGAAATCAAGACCTGCTGAAAGCCATAAAAGCAGTTTAGAAGTTTTACCTGGGCATCACCTGATGTTGGGGGCTCGCTCGCACCAATGCTGTAATTGTGTTTACTAATTCAGGATCGCTGTACCTGGGAGTGTAGGTTGCTCTGAATTTCTTAAACCTCCATCTTAACATTATCTTTTTTCCTGTTTGCACATACAGTCCTGCTACTCTAGGCTTAAGAATTTTAGCAGGAACCCCAGTACCCCTTTAATATTACAATGCAATGTCAGTATCGGAATGTGGCTAGAGGTACCTTTAGTCTTGATAAAAACCTAGATCTTTCTTAATATTCCTAAGCACTTCAGATAACTTTTTGTTCCACCTTTACAGGCATTTATTATAAATGCATTATTTCTTTTATTTATAAGGCCAAATTTCATGTGCCTTAAACATAGATTCATCATGAAATTATATATGCTACAGAAAAAGTATTTACCCATATATTGAGACCAGTGTTGAATGTTTAACGGCTGCGGTTACTGTTCATAATGTGTACCTTGAAGCAGTACTTGGTTTGTTATAGGACAGTGAACGAAATCCCCTTGTAGTTTATAAAAGTTCATACACAATGGGTACAACATTTTGTAGAGTCTTACCACACCCATTGTGTGAGCAGACTACTACGTGAATGGAGTATAAATATAAAAGATACCCCTGCCACGACTGCATATGATTCACAAGCACTACTCCATCAGTGTCCTGGCTGATGCAAATTGTGTACGTAGAATAAAGATGGTGCTTTTTACATCCCCACTGATGTGTTACTCGCCTAACAGAGCTAAACAACATGTAACCATTACAGTAAACAAAACAAAAATAAATTAATAAAAAGAACACAGCAGGGTTCCTCGTGGTGCAGGCAAACTGTACAAGAGACGCACACCATTCCCAACCCAAAACAGTGATGCAGCAATGCTTCAGCCAATGGGAACACTCACAGCACTGGATACCCACTCTAACATATTATACTGTTGTATCCTGGTCTGTAGTCCTAGCATTGGAAGGCAAACCTGTTTTAAATCACTCCTTGTCACGCCTGTAGACCAGAAAGCAGAGTGGATGAGCTGCCGACTGTATATAATATTGTATGTAGTCCTTTAAAGGGAATGTATCCAGTGTTGCTCATGTATGGCCCGGACAATAATATGATCAGTTTTATGAATTGTGCTGCTGTCAGGACCACTGGTGAGTAACATCACCTACAATCCCTTTAAGGTAGTGTACACAGTGATCTTAAATACCTGCACCCCATTTTGTGTTGAAGATTTAATGCTGAACATTTCTACTATGCCATTCCTTCTGTTTTGCATTAATATCTGTCATTTTAGAGACTGAAAAAATGTAGCGCTGATATTCAACTTTTGTTTAAAAAATTAATGCTGCTCTGCTCTCTGATTTTTTATTAGCCTTTTTCCTGAACTTTTGTGTTCTGTTAAGAGTCAAGCACTTTTCTGAATTTTTTGTAGCTCTGAGACCTCATTTGACTTATCAGTGGAAAAGGAGTGCTGTCATTTCAGTCTGATAAAATTCATTTATAATGTTTAGCTTCCACTTCATGGTTTGCAAGAATAAAAGGTCAGAAAACTCCATTTGTTTGTTCTGCTCCTAGAAGGCTAGCTGAGAAACTGACACACTCTGGATGAGAAATACTAGGAAAGTGACCTACAAGCTAAATCAAGAAGCAGAATAAAATGTCATATTTTAAAGTAACTGTAGAAGAGTCTCTGACACCATATTTATTAGTATATAGATAAAAGGGCAGCTTACAAACATTGCCATTTTCTTAGCAACAGTATTTACTGGCTTATAGTCGTAAAATGTTATAAATGCTCGCAGATATGTATGCAGTGGTAAATACAGCAGTAATAATGCACGTTTGGCATCTGTGGCTTTATCCTTAATATCATGTAAGTTCCATGCTTTTAATATTTTTCAATGCTAATCCTTGGCACAAATTTAGCAAAATAAATGCAGATCAGTGCAAGTGACATTCCTGCTTTAGCCCTTTGATTGTCCTTCAGTTTTCTTCACCTAAACAAGAAAGCGGCACAACCTTTTTAATGTTTGAGAGGCATAACCTTTTAAATTCATCCACTGACTTGACCAGGCACAAGAGCCTGTTTTCAGTGATGGCCTGGGAGCACTGTTTGTGCAGCTGGCAAGCACAGAGTCGCACATTTTGCAAGATGGGACTGAATGGATCAAACCTCGGGCTGCAGTGTTTGTTGATCATAACCTTAAGACTGTGTTGTCAACCACTAGATAATCAGTTTGTATATTTCAGTACCGTAGTATCTTGCCATGTACCATTACATTGTGTACACACACACACACACACACACACACACAATATATATATATATATATATATATATATATATATATATATATATATATATATACATACATACATACACATGGATTCACTTCATAACACTGAAACTTCATAATACTGAAGACCAAAATACTGAACGCTCAAAATACTGAAAACACATATTATGCGTAAACTCAGCTTAAACAACATAAATCATAGCAATTTCTACCAAATATATGCAGGGGGGCAAGCCCCCCTGCACCCACCACACCCCCTGCTAATTATATATATCTACTCCAAGATTGCACTTAACTACACTATGGGACTACCCACAACATGGGTTCTGCAAGGGGGAAGATCGTTTACCTGAAATGTCGATGTTATGAACAGTCGATGATTTGGTGTCGAAGATGTGAGTGTCGATGTTCTGAACTGTCGGGGAACCCATATATATATATATATATATATATATATATATATATATATATATATATATATATATATATATGATCTGTATAGATCCCTGACGGCACTTTCTGCCGAAGCAGAAATCACCGAACATACATAACCGAAAGTGCTGTTCACCAAAGCAGCACTTTCAGTTATGTATGCTAGTTTTGCCGATCGCACTATGGTGCGGTTAAGGGAGAATTCCCTTTTCCCCACTGTAGTGCGACGTCGGAGTGAGAATATAAAAGTAGGGGGGGCACAGCACCCTACATGGGGGGTGCAGGGGGCCTTGCCCCCTGCTTAAAACAAGATATAAAAGAAGATTTAGTGGGTTTTTTTTTTGAACGGACTTGAACAAAAGCGCTTTCGTTAAAGTGCGTTCGGGTTTTGTGGATTCGGACTATTGAACTTTCGTTCAATAGTCCTAGATATATATATATATATATATATATATATATATATATATATATATATATATATATATATATATATATATATATATATATATATATATATATATATATATAAAATATGTGTGTGTTGTGTGTGTGTGTGTTTGTTGACAACCATATGTATTGCTTCTAAATGTATTCTTTCATTCGCATGACCTCTAATTCATTAGAAAGAAACTTGTATAACATTTGTTCAAACGCATATGGTGTTGGATGTTTCCTGTCAACAGCATGAGCAACCACATCAGCTAGTGGATTTTTTTTTAAGTAAAAACACTTTCTACAAGAGTATTCTCTTGGGTGCCATAATATTGCATGAGCACCTGTTATTTTCTGGAAGGATTTATTTTTACTGACAGTTCAAATTTGTGCAGGAATAAACTAACTGCTGGCACATTATTTATGCTCCTTTTCAGACTGAAATGGATGCAGAGGGGGTAGCTCCTTCACAACGTAGTTATATACTGGTTGAAATGCTTGCTCTTAAAAACTGATGCAAGCACTGATTCCTCGGTTTACTGAAGTACCTGCTATAGATTAAAAAGCCTTTACTACAGTAAACTTAGTTTAATGAAATTATTGTAGTTTTTGTACAAAATCTGGTTTTCTGCATTCATCTGAAATTCTACAGTTTGATTGAAGCTCATTCTGCTAGACTGAGGAATGTTTTAATAGCTCAGCTAATATAACTATTTATTTATTCTCTTTGTTTCCTGACTGCAAGAAATTTGTAAAACTGCTCATACATCCTTTTTCTCTGTGTAGCTTTCCTTAGTGGCTCTGACTGTTTTACTGTCTGTCTGTTTTCCAAGTAGACTTCTATGCGGTTTTATTCCATTCCATGTGCCACAGAATGGTCATACTTTAAGTTAATTAATGTTCCATCTTCAGAAGAATTTTGAAGCGTAGAATTTGGGATAGGCTTATGGCCACATTCTCTGCTGTCTTTGACACAGAAAACTTGTTATTCTAATCTTCTACCAGTTGCACTTTTGCTTGTAAGTAGAATCCATTATTTGACTTAGATGCTGAACTAGTTAACTGCAGTGGTATTTATTGGTTTCACCTTGTTCTGAAAGGATCTACTCTTGTTTTTTGATTACTTCTGGGTCTGTTCTACTGCACTCTTTGTGAATGAGAATCAGTGTTGCCATGGGATTGTTGCTGAAAAATATGTGCTCAGAGTCACGTTACTTGAATTGGGCCAGCAGACTAGCTAAAACGAGACATACTTTGTGTATAATCATGCAGATTTTATGGTAGGTCAGTGCATTAGGTAGCATACCATTGCAGAATTGTAATGTGTACCATGATGGAGGTTAGTGTTATTGATGTTTAGGAAGTATATGACAAAGCATGGCAAACTGCCTTGTCCCTGAAGCCACAGAGGCCACTTGGATTAGTGTTTTCTTAATTCAGATTGAGTAGAGGCTGTTATTGCTAGAGCCAGTGCCAATAGCTTAAAAAGGTTTTCATCACTGTATATAATCCAGATCCTGTTCATTCCATCCACCTGATCCAATTTGTTGGTCCTCAAACCACATATCTGATCCATTCCAGCAGAGAGTGTGTCCCAGCCTCAAGCTTTTTTAAGAATTCTTCCTCCCCATAATCCCTCTTACTCCCCAGCTGCAAGATCTTGCTTGCCGCCTTCATGAAAAGCTGTGCAATCGGTAGCAGAAAAGTGCACTTCCTTGTTTTCACTGTACAAAAAAACTCTTCATGCCTTCTTAGTCAGGTAATAGTTGATTGACCAGTCAATGTTAGGATCTTTATCCCTTAGCAGTCCTTGTGTTACACAAACTTCAAAACTACTATTCAGATAAATGATATGACTGGTGTATCAGCAAGCTATGGGGAAACCTAGTTCTACCCTTAATGTCGCAAAGCCTTGAGGCAGTGGCAGTAGGCAATGGCCTCTCACTGTTTTCTCACAGCAACACATATTTCCAGGGTGTACAGTGGTCTGATGGACAGGCTCAGCAGAAATCTACTAGTGCTGTACCAGTGAATCTTCAATTTGGCAGTTACCAAAAAGATATTCAGTTGTTGGGGCACTCCCTGCTATGATCTCTTTGCCATATAGTGTGGCACTAAATGCAGGAGCTTTTTTGCCATGATTCCCTGTGTGGGACAAACACCCAGGAGGTCTGTCTCAGCATCGGCAATCTACGTTTTACCAGTCTTCTTGGGGAGCACTTTGTTACACACATTAGACATTCATAGATTGTTATGCTTTTACTTTCACATAATTGCTTCCATTCAAAAAGGGGAGCAACTATTCATTTCTTTTCTCCAGAACAAATTGGGCAAGAAGGCTTTTAAAATCAGTAAATCCAGATGGTTGTCCAGTTGTATTTCCTTTGTTTATGAAGTAAACAACAAGCCATTATCAAACAAACCCAGAGCCCACTCTACTAGAGCACTGTCTACTTCCACTGCCTTATTTAGAGCTCCTTCCTTGAGTGATAAATGCAAAGCAGCTTGGTCCTTCACTCATACTTTTATCAAGCACTACAAACTCGATTACACTTCTAGAGTTTGAGCTTCTTTTGGTGCTTTCATTCTGAAAGGTCTCTTGTCATGGTGCCATTTAAGACAATATGCAGCTGAGAATTCTACATTGGAACAGATAGGTGGAATGAAGCGGATATGAAAGTTGTGTACTTACAATAATGATAGCTCCTTTAATTCCATTTTGTGTGATACTTTGACCCCACTTCCTTTCCTGTTCCGTGATTTAAGACTTGAAGGATTATCATCTGATAGTGCTTGGGTCCAAAGCAGTATAGATTTATAATCCTGTTCTTCAGGTGACAAAACTAGATCTGAGGTAGCGATGAGGATAGAGGGATTATGGGAAGGAAGAATTCTTAAAGGAGCTTGGGGTTGGAGCTCACTGTCTCACTCTGCTTGGTCAGATCCAAGTGGTGGCTAGAGGACCCACATATCTTATTGGATGAACCGGAATGAAAGGTTTTATCATTATGTTAAGTATACAGCTTTCATTTATATATCCCCAGTAAAAGTTCAGGGAACCACCAGAGGCACTAGGTTATATAAAACACAGGTTTATTCATTAATCCATAAAACATATTGCTGGACTTCCAAGATGGCTGCACGTTGAGTAACAGCTTGTTTCTGGCTCTCCCAGTGTGAACACAGAAACTCAGTAGAGAAGGCCAGTAGACTTGTGTTTATGGGTAAATTTCACTAACTGGTTAGTAAGTGCACTACCTGGATTCCAGGAATAAAGAAATACAGAAGACCTGGAAAAAAATGTGAGGAAGAAACACTGACTGGAAAAAGTTCTGCATCTGTTCAGCAAAAAGCAATGCAACCTTCAGACAAAACTTCCAGTAACCTACAGGAAGATGCATGACAACTGTATACAGACCTGAAATAAACAAAGCATTGATGGAGTGCATCAACACAAACAACAAAAGGCTGGAAAAAATGGAAAAAGCTTTAAACCGATATTCAGATGAGATGATAAAACTGCAAAAACCAGAAATCGAAATAAAGAAAAGGCTGGCTGAATGTGAGACTGCTTAGGAAAAGATTTTTCAAAACATAATAGAATTAGCAGACAGAGCACACAGGGAAAACCTGAGAGTTTCAGCTATACCAGAGAAGCTGGAAGGAACAGACTGCATTCATTTTATGAAAGCACAAATAAGCAACTGGACTGGTATTCCACAGCAGTAGTTGTTAGTTGAAAGAGGATATCGTGTGTATGCTGCATACCTGGCTATGAGAGAACAACCTAGACCTTTAGTAGTAAAGATACAATCCTACCAGCAGAAGGAGTTGATTCTGACAAAACTGTGGCAGAAGGATAAAGTGCTAAAAGTGGGAGACAGCAGAATGTTTGCGGAAAATGATTACTCATACACCAGACAGAACATCAGCAAATGTATTCCACTGTTCAGGGAATGTCAAGATGCAGGTGTAAGATTCAAACTGGAGTACCTAGCTGTCTTTAAAGATTTCTTCCCTGGAGAGACAAAATCATTTTTTGAAGAAGTACATGCTAAAGAGGAAATACACAAGTTTGTCCAACAAAAAGTAAGCTGTGAAACAGAAGGAGATTTTGCTTCTTGTTCTTCTGGTAATAAAGACCACAGAGGGATTGTACCTGTGAAACCATTTCAAATTGTCCAACAGAAAATGGTGGAGAGAAGGAAGGGAGCACATGAGTAGACTACAAGAATCAAGACTACATTGGAAATGAAGCAGAGACAGCATTTCAGAGCTGAACAGTAATAAAACCAGCAATTTAATATGAGATTACAATACAGTAATTATATTTTTGAAATATGACATAATTAGAAAATCCGGAAATATTGGATTTTTTCAGAATTTGTTGGGCTTAGACTTCTGGGGGACTCTAAAGCATATGCCCTACTTCTTGTAATTAATGTTCAGAAAAGGGCTTTGGGAAGGGGAAGAGGAGTTATAAGTGTAATGGGGATTGTAAACAGGTGCTGCTGTTATTTTTTTCCCCCTTCTGTCTTTCTTCTTGTTCATTTTTAAGAAATGTAGGCATTGTAATGTAAAAAAAAGCCTGGTTAAAAAGCATAATAAAAGAAAAAATAATGTGCTTTTTCTCATTCTTGCATGGGGAGATGACTGGATTAAAGACCTTAGATTGATTTAGTAACAAGTTTTAAGAGTGAACAAGTAAATGAAAAAGAACATTGAATGTTATGAGGCTTTTTTCTAGCAAATACATGTATGCTCAGTACAATTCTACCGCTGGTCTTCATGTTTCCATGGAAGCAGTCAGAGAAACTGGCTGCCTGGTTCTCATGTCTCTATGGAGACAATATGATAAAGAGAAACTGGCTACAGTCTGGTGGAGAGTAATTGGCTGGGGAAAAGAAGAGAAACTGGCTAGGAGATAATGTTCTGTGAAAGCATTTAGGGGGTTTCCCAAGGTAGATATTGTTCTCTGAAAACATTCAGGGGTTTTCCAAGCTGGGAGATCTGTAAAGATAAGACAAAAACAAACAGCAATTAGTAGAAGGCTGCACCATGCATTGTAGCACAGATAACCTTCCTTTTAGGTTAACTCAAGTGTGTGTGTGTGTGTGTGTGTGTGTGTGTGTGTGTGGCTGTCAGTTTGGGACTTTTGTACCTATTAGGGGGGTAAAACTTCAATATTTGAAGGTGTACATAGTAGGGGGTATTGGGGGATGTTTTTTCTAAGGACTTTCAATAGAACAAAAAGCTTTATGAGATATGACATAGGCTAAAATGGATATGACAGAAAACAACTGTATAAAAGTTCAACCTGCCAAACAAGGTATGCATGTAACACAAAAGTTGGAACTAGACATTTAACAAAAAAGGTGTTATACATAAAAGGTGTGAGTAATAATTTTTTTTAAGTTTAAGTGGCCTCACAGATAAATACAAACAAGAAAGAATAGTGAATTATATGAAAATGTTGGCAGCAAATAGCTATATATTACAGGAGATGCACTTTGAAAGATCTGAACATGTGAATTTGATAAAGGTTTTCAGGAAGGTTATTCAGTGGAATACATGGGAAAAAGAAGAGGAGGAGTACTTATTCATTGCAAGAGGAGCTCCAGTAGTGATAAAAGAAGATAAAAAAATAATAATGGCTGATTTGTATTGCTAAGGGGCTACTGGTAAGGGAGGAGGATTATACTGGCATGTATTTACATTGCACCTAAAACTGGTATAATGGAGCTCAAGAAAATTCTGGGAGAAATTATCAGTTTTCAGCAAGGAATATTACTTATAGGTGGGGACTGAAATTTGATTTGCAGCAGTGAATATTTGTCTGTAGGGGGGGGGGTCCAGAATGGAAAATATAATAAAGGAGAATAATTTTTGAAGACATTTATGAAAAATATTTGGCATGGAAGATGTGAATTCAATAGTAGGAGTTCAAAGTGAATTTACATATTATTCCCAAGATATAAAAACTGAGCTAGGCTAGACAGAATTTATATTTCACAGGAACATGTTCATTTAATTGAATGTCTTGATACTCAGCCAGTAACTATTTCAGATTATGTGCCAGTAATAGCTAAAATAAAAACACTTGGTAATGAAATAAAAATGAGACATTGGCGCTTTCCCACCTATCTGTGGAAGAGAGAGGAATTTAAGGAATGGGTAGTGGCGATTATTCAGGAGGTGTTAGAGAGGATAGAAATTTCTTCTAAACATAGCTAGGCAGTGGGATAAAGTTAAGGTAGAGTTTAAAAGTAGGATAGAAGTAAAATAAAGGGAGCTGTGGTTAAGAAGTAACAAGAATTATTTAGAGGCACTGAAAAATATTAAATATTGCAGAACAGGGGGAGTCTCGCAAAACCCGGAGAGGTTCAACAGCAGAATGATAGGCAGAAAATATGGGATTACCTTAATAGTATGCACAGGCTTAGAAAGATTGCTGTTAAGCAACTGTTGTTTGATATTAACATTAGAGCACAAGAACTTTTAGTACAGTGACTTAGGCAACAGAAAGCAGAAAGGGCTGTAGCCAGTCTTAGGGAGCTTGTAACAGGGAAGGTAACGAGATCCTATATATTTATTAGAAATATTTTGGAAATTCTGTGAGAGCCTCTGTAAAGCAGAGAAGTATGAAAATGATACAAATGGAAATGTTTATGGAAAAATTAAATATGCCAAGGTTAGTGGTAGATGAGGTTGAATTACTAATGGATAGGGTAGGAGGAGATGAGATAAAAATTGTAATGTATGACTAATCTACAGGAAAGTCCCCAGGAATAAATGGTATTCCTGTGGAAGTTTGGAAGCTAGGAGGAAAAAACAACTAATAAATATCCGGAAGGTTTTGTTTAACAGTATCTTAAGAGGAGAAGTACCAACATTCTGGAAGAAGGCAGTGGTAGCTGTGATACTTAAAGAGGGTAAAGATCCGTCAGATCCAGCTTCATACAGGCCCATTTCAATCCTAAACCATGATTATAAAGTGTTAATGTCCATAATGGCTAAAAGAATGACAAAAGTAATGTCAAAACTGATAGACATGGATCAATGTGGATGTTCATCGTGTTTCACTGTTGCAGTCATTACACTTCGGTTATCCTGCTGGCAGGCGACCCGCAGTCAGCCCGAGTTCCAAAGTCTTGGTCCGGCATCGGTTGCTGTCACTTCTTCCCTGATGTCAGTGTGCCAGGGGTATAAAAGTTGCAACCGACGCTATTTTCTTCAGTCTTTCTTGCCACCTGGTGCCCGAAGCAAAAGCAGTTCGCAAGTGTCTGTCGGCCGACTCCTGAGATTTTCAAAATTGAATTTCAGAACCGAAGTCTTCAATAAAGCTAAGTACCCCGTTGGGGAAACTTTTTCTTGCTCCAGACCGATGTCCGTAAACGTTAATAATTGTATTTCTTGTGGGAAGCAAATACCTCATAAGGACTTTCACTCTTACCGCATTCCTTCCCTAGGCCCTGACCATGACGTTACTTGTTGTGGGTTTTGTGCTAGATTCAATAAACGCACTATTAAACGTTGGTTTGATTTTGCTTTACATTATTTTGGACGAAGATTTAACTACATAATGCTGTCGGAACAACTGACGACCGGAATGTATAAAAAACGCAAAGATAAAGAAAAAGGCATCTGAGGTCCAAAACCAACGAAGCCTCTTCTAGGCCAGTCGCCAGTTCGCTGGTTCTCAGCGAGGCGCTTTCGCAGCCCCTGACACCCGCTACCTTAGAGCCACAGGCCGTAACCGACAGCCACGTGGGGACACCGAGGCCTGTGGAAACTCAAGGTATTGGGCCTATGGAATCTATCCCCTCAAATGGGTCTGGAGCCGCTGAGCAGGCACTGGCTTCTGAGGGTGTTTTCAGACCTTCACAGCTTACAATTAAAGCTACTACAGCAGCAAAGGCAAAGTCAAAAAACACCATTAAAGACAAGGAAACAAGTGCAGCATTCTCCAGAACAGTCATCTATGCCAAAGAAACAGATGCTTAAAATGGCCGAAGACCTTATTACTTTAATCAGGGGCTCCCATCCCCCTCCTGACAAAAGGCCTAGGGTAAGACGCTGATTATGATTCCTCCGATCAGGTTTCCATTTCTTGTGATTCTTCTTCTGACCAAGTCTATTCTCTCCCTCCCTATGAGGACTCTGATGCTGAAGAGTCCATTCCTTCAGCCTTACCGCCTGAGGATTACTCTTTTGGGGAAACCCTGCACACCATGAGTGAGCATTTCCATTGGGAGAGCCAGGATTACTCAGAATCCAAGAAAAGGCTCAGAGATTTCCTTTTATTGCCTCAGCTCAAGCCCCTCGCTATCCCACCTGTGCTTGATATTGTAGATGATGTTTTTTCTGAATCCAGTCTGTCTCCAGATTCTTTACCCCTTGCACCAGTAAAGCCTGACAGGTACTATAGGGTCCCTGACTCTCATAAATTTCTTTACAAAAACCCCGCTGCAGACCCAGAAACAATTTCCCAGGGTCCTAAAGGGGTTAAAGCTTCCACTGCCAAAAATCCTGTCCCCTCAGATAGTGGTTCCAGAGCTCTGGACAGATGGGGGAAAAAAGTTTACACTTCTGCTACTTTAGCTGTAAGAGCTTTAAACTGTCAGTTTCACATGCTTAAATATCAACAGTATCTCATGTCATTGTTAAAACAGAAAATGGTTACAAATATAAAAAGAAATGCAGGATTTATTGCATGCAGTTGAACAAGCGGGAAAGCATACTCTGCAATGTGGTTTTGATTCATTAGAGGCTTCTTGTAGAGCCGCATTTACAGGCTCAGTTATTTGAAGACATGCTTGGTTGAAAGAACAAAGTTTACCTGACCATGTTAAAGTAAAATTATTGGATGCTCCACTACAGCATGATACTTTGTTTGGTGTTAAGGCAGAAGAGGTGTTAAAGAAAATGGAGGATAAAGCAAAGTCAATGCAAACTGTGAAAGATTTCTTACAGGTTCAACCACCTAGATTTAGCAGAAACTGGCCTTCAAAAGATTGGTCCTTTCCAGTGTTAGACAGGCCACAAAGAGGCAGATACAGATGCCCAAGAGGCAGATCTCAGCCCCAAGGCTCCTACAGACCTAAACAATGGGGTGCTTCAGCCCCCAAAGGAGGAGAAGACAAATCACAACCTTATAGGAAACAGTCCCAATGACTTCCTTCTGCAAATGCCAAGCTCTTACCTGTTGACAGCACCCCTAGGGGGAAAGATAGCACCTTTCTCAAAAAATTGGCACATGATCACCCAAGACCAATGGGTGTTGAATATAGTTTCTCAAGGGTACAGGTTCCACTTCCACACGCTTCCAAGATCAAAAGGTATGCCAAACCTGCCACAAAACCAATTGGCAGAGGCACAAAAACAGATTAATACTCTTATGGATATGGGAGCTATTCAAAAAGTCCCACAAGAAGAACAGGGCCAAGGATTTTACTCACGGCTTTTCATAGTGCCCAGAAAAGACAAAGCCTGGAGACCAATTCTGGACCTGTCCATTCTAAATACTTTCCTGGATGTTCCAAAATTCAAAATGTTAACGCTACAACAACTTCTGCCCATGCTGGGCAAGGAGGCTTGGCTAGTTACTTTAGATCTCAAGGAGGCATACCTGCACGTCCCAATCAGACAATCGTGCAGAAGATACCTCAGATTTATAGCAGGCTCAATGCATTACCAATTCTTTGCACTGCCCTTTGGCTTATCTTCTGCGCCCAGGGTCTTCACAAAATGCCTGGCACCAGTAATTGCATTTTGCAGACAAAAAGGAATTCAAATATATCCCTACTTGGACGACTGCCTTATTCAAGCAGAGAGCAAGGACATTCTACTAAAGCACTTGGCGTTTGAAAAAGATTGCTAATTTGCCTAGGGTACACAGTAAACGAAAATAAATCAAAACTAGTGCCCTCTCAAGAGATAATATTCCTGGGTGCAAGCTTAAATACAACTGCCCAGATGGCTTATCTCACGCCAGACAAACAAAAGCAACTGACTCATTACTTTCAAATGATGGCAACAAAGACCCAGCTCCCTGCAAGAAAAATTCTGCAGACCCTGGGTTTCATGGCATCTTGCATTCTACTAATTCCATATGCCAAACTGCATATGAGGATACTACAATGGTATCAAAAAAGTGTTTGAACTCAGCATTGCCACAGCCTAGAGACAATCATAACCTTGATTCCCTGCCTACAACAGGAGTTTCGATGGTGGTCCCAGGCCTGTCACCACAACAAGGGACAGCCTTTCACTGTACCTACAGCTAGGCAGACAATAACAACGGATGCATCGGATTATGCCTGGGGAGCACATATGGCAAGAAAATGTATTCAGGCACGTGGCCCAAGGAACAAAATGCATCTTCACATCAATCAAAAAGAGATGCTAGCTGTACAGAATGCCCTGACAGCCTTCAAGGACCTAATACATCCAGGACAATTATATTAATAAAGACGGACAATACCACAGTTATGTGGTACATAAGCAAGGGGGAACACATTCCTACCCCCTATGCGGACAAGCCATGACTTTGTGGAACACAGCACTGACCTACCAGGTACATCTGCAAGCACAATTCCTGCCAGGAACAAAAAATACACTGGCAGACGAACTAAGCAGAAATCTCATGGATCCTCACGAGTGGAAGCTAAATCCACAAGTGTTCAACATGATGGTAAGGGAATGGGGATGCGCAGACCTGGATCATTTTGCCTCCCCTCACAATTGCCAAATACAGAAATTTTGCACAAGGAGTCTCAAGCATGGAAAGTAGATGCTCTATCTTTCAAGCTGGAAAAACCTGACAGTCTGTTCTTTCCCTCCAATGCCTCTTCTCACCAAGGTGCTTCTAAAAGTCAGGCGAGAGGCCAAAAATAATCCTGATTGCACCAGACTGGCCACGCCAGCACTGGTACCCAATCCTAAAGATTTTGTCCCAAGGCCCACCTTGGCTTCTACCTCAAATCCCTCATCTTCTGACACAGCAAAACCATCAGATTCTGCACAGTCAACTCAGAACCTTAAACCCGGCAGCATGGCAGATAATGTAGCCACTCAGACTGCACCTCTCTCTAAAGCTGTTATGGATGTAATTTTGGAAGCCAGGAGACCCAGCACTAGGAAATCTTATGTAGAAAAATAGAAGATATACTGTGCTTGGAACCAGGCACAAGGGCTCGACCCACTGGTCCATAATATGCCTCAGATTTTGTAATACGTGACGGAGATGTTGGACAAAGGCACATCTTTTTCATCTATTAAAATCCATGCCTCTGCCATTTCAGCTCATTACAATACGGATCCTCCTATTTTTACACATCCTCTACTATGACAGTACCTCAGAGGGGCAAAGAATATAAGACCTCCTAAGAGAGCACCAGTACTTACTTGGGACCTCAATTTTGTTTTAGAAAAACTAACACTGCCTCCATTTGAACCAGCCAGCACAGCTGATCTAAAATTCTTGTCATGGAAAACTGCTCTGCTCCTAGCAATAACTTCAGCAAGAAGAGTCTCAGAGTTACAGGCACTGATGGCTGTGGAACCTTTCCTCATTTTTCACCAGGACAGGGTTTCTCTAAGGACGAACCCAACGTTCATGCCAAAAGTGGTCTCCAATGTGGCCTTAAACCAAACCATTCATTTGCCTACTTTCTACCCAAATCCCCAGAATAAAGGGGAAAGAATTCTGCATGCTTTGGATATACACAGGCAGCTACGATTTTACTTGGACAAAACAAAAGCTTTCAGAAAAACTGAGCAACTATGTGTAGCGTATGCTGCAGGATCACAAGGAGAACCTATTACAAAGCAGACTATCTCCAAATGGATAGGACACTGCATCCGCTTCTGTTATGCACAACATGGCAAATCTGTGCCTAAGGGCATTAGGCCTTATTCTACTAGAGCAGCAGCCACTTCAGCAGCTTTCCTCAGAGGGGTACCAACCAAAGACATATTAGAAGCTGCAACCTGGAGCTCAGTGCACACTTCTACCAAGCACTGCCACCTACCTCTCTACTCCAAATCCAGAGCAGGCTTTGCCACTGCAGTTCTGCAGGGCTTGTTAGCCTTGCCAAATCCAATTTAGACCCAGCCACCCAACCTCAGCTTTTGGATTCAACCCAAGTGTAATGACTGCAACATTGAAACACGATGAACATAGTACAGTTGTGTACCTACCACAAATGTAGATGTTCGAGTGCATTCACTGTTGCAGTCCTGGTTACCCACTCACCATCCCCCTCTGTGCTGGGACTATTCTGTACTTCTCAACTCTATACAACCTATGTGGTGTATTTGCTTTTAGTAGAAGGAAATGTTTATAGTAATATATGCATGGTTGTTTGGCATATTGTTATTTTTTCAGCCTTCATATCTGGGGGCACCTGACATCTGGGGCAAGAAAAACTGAAGAAAATGGCGTCGGTTGCAACTTTTATACCCCTGGCACACTGACGTCAGGGAAGAAGCGACAGCAACCGACGCCGGACCAAGACTTTGGAACTCGGGCCGACTGCGGGTCGCCTGCCAGCAGGATAACCCAAGTGTAATGACTGCAACAGTGAATACACTCGAACATCTACATTTATGGTAGGTACACAAGGCAAACATTTGACAACATTAACAAAACATTGATGATCCAGAGGGAAGCAGAAAGTAAGAAAATACCATTGTTGTTGGTGGGTCTTGATACAGAGAAAGTGTTTGACAGAGTAACCTGAGACTTTATGAGCAGGGCAATGAAAGCATTTGCATTTCCTGGAAAAATTATAAGGTTGATTAGGAGAATATATGAGGGATTGGAGGTGAAAATTTAAGTGGGAAGGGTCCTCTCTGATGATTTCTGCTTGAGCAGAGGAACCAGGCAGGGATGTCTTCTTTTCCCTCTATTTGCATTATATTTAGAACCATTGCCAAAGAAAATAAGAGACTCAGAAATTCAAGGATATAATTGGTATGTATGTCAAGAAAAGCTGGCTTTATTTGCAGATGATGTTATTTTATACCTGACAAAACCAGAAAGACATTACAGTGCTGTGGAACATATTGAGACAGTTTCATATTTTTTCAGGATACAAAATGAATGAAGCTAAAACAAAAGCAATAGCAGTAAATTATGTACCTAAACATGAACTGGTTCAGAAATGCCAATATATATGGGGGACATGATAAAATGAAGAATTTAGAAGTATGGATTAAAAGTGATTCTAGTGTGGAAGCTAAGGATACGTAGAAGACTAAACAAAAGATTAAAAAAAAATGAGAAAATGGAAGCTTTGTTATATGAATATGGGTAGTAAGATACAAGCAGTTAAAATGTTTTTACTCCCGTTAGCCTTATACACAGGTCAGGCATATTTTATCAACCAGAGGTGAACTTGCGGGTAACAATTAAGAGCTGAAGGACTTTATTTGGGAGGGGAAGATGGCAACACTCAAGTGGGGTAAACAGATTCTTCCAGTAGAACAGGGCGGGTTGGGATTACCCAATTTGAAGGAGTATTTCAGAGCTACACAGTTGACTCCTATATGTAGCACAAGCAGAAAACTATAATTCAAAATGGAAAGGGATGATAATGAAACGAGGTAGCTCAAAAAAACAAAGAAAGACTGGGATTTTGGATGCAAACCTTTAAGGAGAATAAAAATAATCATACAGAATATTATATCCATAAAGTAGCAGAAAGTATTCTAAGAACTAAACCAGCACGGGAATGGAGAAAAGATATTCTGACGATAAGGATGATGCAATTAGGGATGCAGACAATAAGCAAGAGGGGGCTGGAGTTTGTTGGAGAAAACTGGCAAAGGGACTAAGGTGCTGGGAGCAAATAACTAGAGAGGTAAGGATGATAGAATGGGAAGATGCCAAAATGTTTTGGACTGCATGTTAGAGATTGTCCTCCCTATCAAGGATTGATATTAGAGTATAGGCAAAGAGAAAGAAATAGGGGATTATAAATGAAAAAACAGTACTGGTAGAGTTTTAATTGAATTTAGAACAGAAGCTGCCATAAAAAAGGAATAATTAGTAGAGCATATACAAATATTACCTGATAACTATAAGAATCAATCAGGGGAGGTGTGAAAGGATTGGGAAGAGAGATTTGCTAAGCAATTCACAAAAAAAAAATGTGAAGATAAATTTATGTCTCCCAAATATGCAACAAAATCTAGAAGATTTAGGATTTTTGCCTGGAAATGTTTACATAGTTAATTTTATACCCCAGACTCCAGAAAAGCTTTCCTCAGTCAGACAGCAAATGTTGGAGGTGTGAAGGGGAAGAAAGAGGTAACTGGGAACATAATTTCTAGGAGTGAGGTCAGTTTGGCAGACTTTAAGGATTCCCTGAGGGATGCACTGTTGGAGATGCTGGATGGGAAGATTGGTCTGACGAGCGAGATAATTTTTTTGAGCTGTGATACAGAATTGAAATTGCCTAGACATGGTAAGGCCTTGCTTTGTCTAATAATGGTGGCTGCCAAAAAAAGGAATTACTAGAAAATGGAAATCAGATTCTGAACCAAGTATACTGGAAGTAGTGAATATAATAACAGAGATAAATCAACTGGAATTGAGATATTTAGAAAGGTGTAGGAGCAAACAACACATAAAAATGGGAATTGTGGGAACAGTACATATAAGGGTGGACTGAGGTTTAAAAGGTGGCAGGACTTGAAGTATGTAATGTCTGAGTGAGAAAAATTGGGTAAATTGTAAGTGATGTATAATGTTTGCAACTGGGAGTGTGTCAGTATGGTTTGTGATGTAAAATGGTTGCAAATGGGATTTTGTCAGTGTGGTTTATTTTCATTTATATAAATGTATGATTTCATGTGTAGTAAGTGATGGTTTAATAAAGTTGTTTCTTGTTTAAAAAAAAGACAAGAATTGAATAATTTATGTAATATTCCTTAGGTTGTATGATGTATAGCAATATATATGAAGTATAATGTTTATGCTAATATAGTTTGATTAATTTTATATGAATGTCAATTTGCCTACGTCACAAGTGATAATTCAGTAAAGTTGTTTGAAAAAATCCATAAAACAAAGTATTTGGCTGCTTGCCTTTGCAGTTCAAAATGACCACAGAACTGTTGCATTATTTCCTTCCCACCAGCTTTTCCTCTTCAGGAAACAGGCAGTCTCTTAAGAAGTCTCAGCCTGTAATCTTCAATCAGGCCCGGATTCCAGCTGGGTAGGCTCAGGGATATCTCTAGGTAGACTCTACAAGTCACCCCAGAGCTGTTGCACTGCTGACCTGCAGGGTTTTATCAGTTCCTGCTCACTCTTCTCAACCAATATAATACATGAACTTCCCGTCATATTGTTGCAGGATACCTCTTTTTACAATATTAACTGGGAAATATTACCTTCTTAACAGAATAATACATCGCTGTCCTTACTAATACTGCCGGAACTTGTGATTCCTAAGGCACATTTAAAGGATCGTGTACCCATATTTTTTAAACCCAACATGTCACTACCTTGGTTGTGTCCAGATGCCACTAGTCATTATTCCAATTAATCTGGAGCCGATTCATCCAAAGTCTACTTTATCAAGTTTACTTCCCTTCGCAGTAGTAGTGTGACCATGGGGTTGTTATATTTAAGTAATATGGTATTGAGGAGGAAAAGCCCTCCACATGGAGTGAAGGCCGTCCCCACAGATTTCAGGTATGTATTGCTTTTTAGGGTTTAAAGTTGAAGAAATGAATTTCTGACAGCTTGGTTCATGAGAAAAATGTTGAAATCCATTTGTCTGCATATGCTGCTAGATATTCTTTTGGGATTAATGGTGTTACAGCTACCAGTTCTAGCTTCAGTTTGCTAGCTGTTCTAACGAATATCAACATTATACCACTGCATATCGTTCTGTATGTATTATTGCTTTTTGCTCTGCTTCTGCATTAGAATTTTAATTAATTAACTAATTTCATTTGTTGAATGGGGAAGTGTGACTAAGTCCTTTTTAGCAGAGGCCCACGGAAAAACTCAGTTGGTACAATATAATACAGTATACAGTGTAAATTAACACACATAAATTAAATATTAGGGTGCAGTATTAGAAAATTACAAACAGCAGCATATTGAACCATTTCACTTTACATAAAAGCAAAAAGAGCACATTCACAGTGACAAAAATCACACTGACACAATACATTAATACTGTTACAATTACAGTAGCATGTTAAATGGAATGCATTATATGCAATCATTTGCAGTGGAACAGCTGTAATGAAGAATATGCATATAAATATATAGATTCCTGTATTAAAATGGAAACTAGACAAGTTGTTCAGGCCTCGTTAGGGTAATGTACCCTTTAGAAGGTAGAGTAGTGAGATACATGCATAATATTGTTAATTGCAGACATTTGTGTCAGTACGTGTTAATGTAGAATTAGAGAGTATAGCAATATTTCAAGAGCATTAGCCTTTGTACATTTTATTTACAACTGAGACATCACAGTTTATTACTAAGGCCCAGGTATTTGGGAGGTGGGGGCTGCGGGAAATGTGGAGCAGTCATGGTAAGGCAGAGGGTTGTTTGTGTTAGATTTAGCCTGGTGAGGAACAAGCGCATAGCCAGTGGTTCTTAAGATGGCCTTTTAGTTGATCTTTGAAAATGGACAGGCTGTTACTGAGTAATAGTGACAGAGGTTTTGGGTTCCATAGATTGCAGATGCACGTGGAATAAAGGGCTTCTGTTGCTGAAATATTGGCTTTGTGAGTGGATTTTGATTGTTGTCCATAGGATTTGGGGGGATAGGTAAGTTTGCAAGATGCCTTTTAGGCTGTGACACCAGTTAGATTTATGTACAAGACTGTAGGCAACAACTAGATATGAGTTACTGAGGTGATGAAGTAGTTCTAGCCATTTAAGTTTTTTGAAGACATTGCAGTGATAGGGCCCTACAAGGGCAGTTATAGGCAAACCTGACAGTTTTGTTTTAGCATTGCTGTGGCATGGAGATTTACAAGCTAATCTGTTGTCAATCATTTGCTTTTCCACTGCGTAATATAGAGCATTTTTTTTTATCTCTGTGGCAAGCTTACCTATGTTGAGGTGCTAGCCGATCCTCTGCCTCACCTGCTTTTTGAACATTTGATGCATAATTTTCTAAATTAGAAGCTAGAATTCATACATCGGTCTTCTCACCTTAAACCCCTGACATAGACATGCAGTTTTCATGACTTACTTTGCTCGGGCTACTTAGAGAGGAGTTTGGTATCCTGACTGGTCATGCTGTATTTGCTTTGCTGCATGTTAATGGTAAGTTGACCTCTCGGAAGTGGGGATTCATCAGCAGATTGCAGTGTGTGCAAAGCCGTTTTTACACGCTGGTATACTAGACAATGGATTCTCAGTTCAGAGTCTGTTCTCAGAGATTAACACAACTGTGCACTACTGGTCAGTGCAGGTTTAAGACACTGGATATAAGTAAGTCAGCCTCTTGCATTTCTGGGTGAACTGCCTTGCACAGACGGCTTGCATAGGATGATGGTCCAAAGATGTCTGTACTATCCACATTCCCTGCAATGCAATGCAAGAAATGTGTAGGTGCACACAGTGCATGCCAACTTAACTTGTAACTGGTTTACAATCTAGTTTTTCACTTTTGCATTACTACTTATTGTTTGTGTCTAAGTTCTGTTCTTTAGAAAGCTAATTTTGTAAGTCCCTTTGTGTCTTTTGATTATGGGGTGTATTTGGGACAGGCACCTCCTTTGGTTGCTCCATTATTTGTGCCTACTTTGAATCTCCTTGAAGGCTTATAGACTCTGACATTAACTAGTGCCTCCTTCAAAGGTATAATGCTGGAATGTGATAAAGGGCATTCTGCATTTGTGTGCTGTGAGCAGGGGACTGTGAGCCTGGTTAGGGTTTCCTGTGGCTATCATGGGTGAAATCACACAATGAATTCTGGGCATCATGTTAACTCATATTACGCAAAGCCCAGTAGCTGGAGCAAGCATTCCTCTGGCCCCATATAATGTGTTGCATTCGAATACAAGTGCTCATCACAAAAGAAGTGTTGCATAATGTTGACTTTGCATTTCTTACTAAGACTTGCCTGGATTTCAACTATTTTTAAACACCTTTATTATATTATCACTTAAAACATGGGCACACATGCATTAATAGAAAAGAAAAAAACATATTAACATATTTTCACTTACATAATTACACATTATGTATATGTTTTCTTTCTTTATAACAACGATTTTTCAGTCCAACATTACATACGTTGCTCACTTCCTGCCTTCCCTTAAACCTCACTCCTCCTGAACAATATTCTGCATGTATTGTTCTCCCAAATTCACTTTATTTTTCATGTAATTTGCTTCATTCCTTTTCTAAAGATCTCACTTCCAGTTCTTTTATCTATTTTAAATCTTCACTACTTCAAATACAATTGGTTTAAATTTTGATTTCCATCTTCTAGTAATTCCTTTTTAACAGCCGGTAGAATTAATAGTCCTGTGTCCCAGCTCAAAATAATAATTTCCTTAGTTACAGCCATTTGCTCCTCCAGTATTTCTGATAAGGGTACATTGTAAGGAATTTTTAAAGTCTGCCAACTCATTACACTCCCAAAAACCATGTTCCCAGTTGCTTGTTTATTCCCTTTGAATCCTTTGAAGTCTACTTGGGGTATAAAATACCTATACAGACACTTCTAAGCAAAAATTCTAAACCTTCTGGACTTTGTTGCATACTTGGGAGCCATACATATGTCTCTCATTTGTTCCCTTTCAGATTGCTTTTCCAGTCTCTCCTCACAATCTTTTCTAACCCTTTCTGACTGATTCATATAGTTGTCAGTCAGTATTTTATATGCTGTATCAGTTATTCCTTTTGTAATAGCCGCTTCTATTCTAGATTCGACTAAGAACTCTGCTGGACTTGTTCTTTCTCGTTGGCCTCCCCTATCCCTTTCTCTTTGCCTGTACTCTGATATCAAACCCTGGTAGGAAAGGCAGTCTGTAATCTGCACTCTAAACTTCTTGGGCTCATCCTACTCTATTACCTTTCACCCACTATTTATTTGCTGCCAATACCATGGTTACTTTGACAGTTTTCTTCAGTAAATTCCAGCCCCCCCTTGCCTATTTTCTGTACCCCTACATGCAGTCATACCTCTTGGCAAAATTTCCTTTCTCCATTCCCGTGTTGGCTTGGTTCTTAAATACTTGTTACAACTTTATGAATGTAATATTCTGTATAGTTATGCCTTGATTTCAGCTTTAACCCTCACCTGACAACCTTACTGCATCCATGCTTTTTTGTAATTCAGCACTGGAAGAAGAGGGTAGCTGTTTATTTTAATACGGGACTCTACCTTGTCCATGTACCTTGTGTAATTACTTCCATCTTTGAGTATGTAATGGGGATCAGTATAAAGTGTAGACAACTACTTCCTGGCAGGTCATCTGATATATCGCACACAGGTATATTTGCAGGAGTTGACTCGTTTCTTTGTTGGCTCAGTGTTGTTCAGCCTTACCTAGAAAATTTTGTGTGGCATCAGCATCTGAGCTGGTGATAGTTCTATGAGTATTGCAAAGGATTTTGCATCCATCATGAAAGTTTTTGTCATTACAGCTGTTACCCACAAATGCAGCCAATTGTTGGAGTTGGTGTTTCCTCAGGTGGTCATCTTGGGATATGGGATAGAACAGTGCTCCTGAAAAGATCATAATTTCAGATTCCATTATGAAATGCCATCTTCCTGACAGGTGAGGCTTAAACAAAATGAAGAAAAAAAAAATACCCGAAAACCAAAAGGTTGAATAACTCCCTTTTTCTTTCTTTTTTTTGCGTGGTGGGGGGTTGGGGGCAAGCCGCTTCACCCCCCCCCACACACACACACACACACACCTGCCAGAACTTAGATATACCAGCTCCATGGTCGCACTTATTTAAAGAAAGGAGAACTCTCCTTAGAAAGTGAATGATTGCTGGTACACAATTAGAAATCACTCTGGCACTGATTTCCTATGGAGAAAAGTATTCGGCCTTATGCCGTTCAACTTCTTTTTCTGCGAGTTACTGACACTCTGGGAATTTCTCCTTGAGACTGCATAGGGAAGCCAAATTTAAGATGTAACATGATCCCTCATGTTATCTTCAACCAGACTGTGGTTGCAGATGAGCCATGACTACTGAATGAACTATGACAACTTAATTGCCGTGGCTGTTGGTCTTGTTGAACCTGTTCATATACAGTCTTCCCTTGTTGCTGTGAAGAATGGACAGAAAGGTGATGAAAGGAGTGATAGTGGAGCCATATTTGTGTTTTTTTTCTTATTTTAAAGTTAATTTGGCAGCGAGATCTGTATTGCACGTGTCTGTTGTGATCTTTCATAAGAAAGCTTGCCACCTTTTCATTGAGATCTACATTACAAGGAGCCTGTCAGTCATTTGAAAGGCTTTTACAATATATCATTATGAACTGACAGCTCATTACTTGGCAGACTCCATTATGCAGGGATCACTTCCTTCAGTACATTGTGGGCTTGAATTTTAGAAGAAGCTTGAATGCCTTTGTTATGGTAAGTTTGTGCAAATGTTTACAGATTTGTATCCCTCTACCTGGGGCTTTGTCTGAGACTAGATAGGCAGTTAATATTGTGTCCGGATGTTCTAGATCTGTTTGTCTTTAGAATTACACAGTGCTCCTGGGAGAGTAATGTATTTACATCTGTTTTAAAGGAGGCTTTGGATGTTCTTCGTGTTTGTCTGTTGCAGTCATTACATTTGGGTAATCTGCTGGCAGGTTGCCCTCAGTCGGCCTGATTAGCAAAGTCTTGGGTCCTGCGTCAGATGCTATCCCTTCTTCCATGACGTCAGGTTGTCAGGAGTATAAAACATGTAGCCGACACCATTACATCATTCTTTCTTGCAGTGCGGTACCCAAAGCAGAAGCAGTTCGCAAATGCCGGCTGGCTGACTCCTGAAATTTTCGTTTTTGAGTTTCAGAACCAAAGTCTTCAACTTAAAGTTAAGTACCCCGTTGGGGAAACTTTTTCTTGCTCCTTACCAGTGTCAGTAAAAGTTAATAATTGCTTTACTTGTGTGAAGCAAATACCTCATAAAGATTTTAATTTGTACTGTATTCCTTGCCTAGGCCCTCACCACGATGTACCTTGCTGTCGGTTTAGTGCCTTATTTAATCAGTGCACTATCCGTCGTCGGTACATTTCTGCCTCTAAATATTTCGGTTCTCGGTTTAATTGTCCAGAAATGACGTCGGTTAGCCATCCGACTACCGGAATTCTAAAAAAACGCAAAGAAAAAGAGACAGGCCGTCGAGGTCCAAAACTGACAATGACGCTTCTCCTAAGCCAGTTGCCAGTTTGCCGGAACTCAGTGAGGCACTTTCGCAGCCCCTGATACCTGCTACTTCTGACTTGCAGGCCTCTACTGAGACCCATTCGGAGTCCGGTGTGCTGCGAGATGATTCACCTGTGGAACCCATGGATGTCTC